>NC_053025.1:433723282-433835615 GCF_003073215.2 Triticum urartu | reverse complement strand
AAACCCTTCCCTTTACATTCTTGCAAGTTGCATGCTTTACTTTCCGCTGCCCATATACTCTTTGCATGCTTGCTTGAATTATGTGATGATTGCTTGACTTGTCCTAAAATAGCTAAAATCTGCCAAGAACTAAAATTGGGAAAAGGTTAAGTTTTTATTTGGTCAAGTAGTCTAATCACCCCCCTCTAGACATACTTTCGATCCTACAAGTGGTATCAGAGCTTTGGTCTCCATTTGCTTGATCTCCATAGCTTTTGGTGGTCATAGCCTTGGTTTCACAACCTAGGAGATTATGGCGTCTAGCGAGGGAAATTATCACCGTAGAGGTCCTTACTTTGATGGTACTAATTTTGCTAGTTGGAAGCATAAAATGAAAATGCATATTCTTGGACATAACCCCGCCGTTTGGGCTATTGTGTGTGTTGGTTTGCAAGGTGACTTCTTTGATGGGAGAGAACCAAACCGTGAAGCTACCGCGGATGAGTTGAAGATGTTGCAATACAATTCTCAAGCTTGTGATATTCTCTTCAACGGATTGTGCCCCGAAGAATTCAACAAAATCAGCCGTCTTGAGAATGCAAAGGAAATTTGGGACACTTTGATTGATATGCACGAAGGTACCGACTCCGTCAAGGAATCCAAGTTGGATGTGCTTCAAAGCCAACTTGACAAGTTCAAGATGAAGGATGGTGAAGGTGTCGCCGAAATGTACTCCAGTCTTGCTCTCATCACAAATGAGATTGCCGGCTTAGGAAGTGAAGAGATGACCGATAAATTCATCATCAAGAAGACTCTAAGAGCCTTGGATGGAAAATATGATACCGTGTGCACATTGATCCAAATGATGCCAAATTACAAAGATCTCAAGCCAACGGAAGTGATTGGAAGAATTGTTGCTCATGAGATGTCACTTAAGGATAAAGAGGAACTTCACAACAAATCAAGTGGTGCCTATAAAGCCTCATGTGAAGCCCCTACATCATCAAGTGAGAAACAAGACTTCAATGAAGAATTGAGCTTAATGGTGAAGAACTTCAACAAGTTCTACAAGAGTAGAAGCAAAGATAGAAGCTCCAAGTCAAGGTCCTACAATGACAAAAGATCTTCTAGTCGAGAGCGAAACTGTTACAATTGTGGAAGACCCGGACACTATTCCAATGAGTGTACAGCTCCCTACAAGAGAAGAGAAGATTCTCCAAAAAGAACAAGCAAAGGATCACCACCAAGAGAGAGAAGGAGTAGAGATGATCGTTATGAACGAAGATACTCATGGAGAAGCAAGGATTCGGAAAGGAAGGAAAAATCATCAAGGAGCTACACAAGACGAAGACATCAAGCTCATGTTGGTGAATGGGTATCCGGCTCCGACTCCGACAGCCACTCCGAGAGAAGTTATCACTCCGACTCCGAAGATACTCAATATGAAGGTGTTGCCGGTCTAGCACTTGTGTCAACCAACTCCTACGACATATTTGACTCACCAAATGAAGGAATTGGAAGATGCTTCATGGCCAAAGGTCCTAAGGTAACACACCCCGAGTATGTTGATTTCAATAGTGATGAAGATGACTTGTTAGGTGATGAGTTGATTGGTGATAACTCTAGTGATGAATACTATGATGAAAGACCAATTAATCATGCTAATCAAGATAAAACGAATGACAATGATAAGGAGAAGATTGAGGCTCTAACTAAAGAACTAAAAACTCTTAAGTTAGCTCATGACACTATCTTCGAAGATCATCGAGAACTTTTAAGAGCTCATGAGAAGTTACGCTTTGAAAAGCTCAATCTTGAGCAAGAGCATGAGTTCTTAAAGGCAATCAATGATGATCTCCGTAAGAAAAGTTCTTCTTACATTGCCAAGCGTTTACTATTCTCCACTTACATGCCTCAAGTCAAAACTAACAAGAAAGATTTCTCCTCTAGTAGTAACAATGATCATGCTAAATCCAATATTGTTGCTTCTAGTAGTTCTCTTGATTCCACTAATGATTCTCTTAGCCAAGTTACACTTGAGCAAGAAAATAGCTTATTGAAGGGAATTATAGAGAAAGGAGTGTACAAAAGCCTTGCCGGGAGTAAGCAATTCGAGGAAATTGTGCGCAAGCAAGGAATGCACCGGAAGAATCAAGGTGTTGGTTTTGAACGAAAGTTCAATGCCAATGGAGTTGAATGGGAAGAAGATCAATACCCCAAGACGAAGTTTGTCCCTCAACAAGAGAAGTATACTTCTTTCAAGGGGACACAAGCTCAAGATGATCTTCCACCACAAGACTACGAGCAAAAAGGCAAGGACAAGCTTCAAGAGGAAATTGATGCATTTGAAGAAGCTCCAAAGACCTTAGTCAAGTGGATTCCCAAGACTACTTCAAGTTCCACTTCATCAAGTACGACTACAACTCCAAGGATTCCCATCAAGATGATGTGGATCCAAAAGAAGATGAACTAGAGAGTTCTTGAGGGTGACTCCGCCAACATACTTCACTCTTATCATTTTGGCAAGAACAAGTGCAATCAACTTCCACATCTTGCACTAGTTCAAGGAGTCACAAACCCTCTTGTTGGTAAGACAAGGGACAAGGTAACCTAAAGTCTTCATGGACATCATCTTTTGTGTGCATCACTCTATGTCTATGGATATCCTTGTTTGTTCCTTGTGGGACTAACCCATGTAGGTATTGAAAGTGCAACTCACTCAAATGGATAGCTCCAAGAGATCTACATCAACATTGAGCATCCACATCTTCAATATCTACATGAAGTCATCATCGACAAAACCCAAGGTTAGTTCATCCCTCTTAGGGGGATATCACATCTAGGGGGAGCTTTACTCTAAGACTTGAGCTAAAGCAACTCTAAAGATGTGAACAAAACAGTGCTTTATGTAAAAGTGGTAACCCCACTTGAGCTTAAACGATGAGTATGACCTACGATCAAGTGTTCTCACTTGACTCGTAAGTCAATATACTCATATATAGATGACCTAGTCATCGCAAATTGCTTGATAGATGCTAGAATTGGTTGTGCATGCTTTGCCACATATTTCATTTGCTATCTTATTGTGTGAGCATGCTGATTGCATACTTTACTCATTCGAGGACATCCACTTGTTGTTTTGATTGTTTGGCTTTATCTTCTTTTGCCAAGTGGATGGACAAGAATGCCTAAGAACCTCCTCTAGCTATCTATGCTCTTCTCGTCTCAAACTCTATTCATGCTGCATCACAAAACTTGATCAAGTCAGATTCGAACCACTCTGTGTGAGGAGCGCTCGGAGTCCCCGATTCGTCATAGACTTAAACTTCCAAAACCTCTTTATGAATCTCGGCCTGACCGATACTCCATTTCGGTCCTACCGAGTTCATTAAGTTGATCTAGGTTTTCGATCTCGGTGCAACCGATTTGAACTTTTCGGTCACACCGAGTTGCAATAACTGCACACAGTTTTGCATCTCGGTGCCACCGAATTGTTCCACTCGGTCACACCGACAGGGTTGGGCTATATATAGTGACGGGCAGAATTTTGGAAATTTCTCCGAAACCTCCTCGCCCGCGCAATAGCCTGCTCTGCCCCCGAGGTCTCCGGATCGTCTCCTCGCCGCTAGTAGCCTCCAGTCGCTGGTCTTCGCCGCCGTCAACGGATTTCTGCCCCGCCGTTGCCGCCGTAGCAAGTCCACGCCGAACTAGGGTATGGACTTGATCATTGTGCTATTCCTCAATCTGATTCCTAGCACATTGTGATCATCATGTATCTTGCCACGATTGATAAACTTCTATCCAGTCAAAACGCTCGTAGATTAGGTTTAATTCGAAAATTTTAGGGTTAGGTTTCCGCCGAAACCATCTCGGACCCACCGAGTTGAAAAACTCGGTCCCACCGATCTGGCTTTTGCCATTGCACAAGTTAAACTCGGTCTGACCGAGAATAACTTATCGGTGCGACCGATTTTGGAATTCTGTGAAACCCTAGCAGTCTCGGTGCCACCGAACTGTGACTCGGTCTGACCGAGTTCACCAGTTCTGGTGCCAAAACTGCTTCGGTGTCACCGAGTTTGAAAATCGGTAGATCCGAGATGCTTTCTGTGGAAAACTAAAACTAAGTTTTTGAATTATTCATTTGCAAAAATCTCTGCTTTTTGTGATGCTCATCCACTCTATCTCTTCTATAATCTATTCACAGGGTCAGCAGTCAGTTTGCAACATGTCTGATCAAAGTGACAGCCAAAACCTCTCAGAGCAGCAAGTTGTGATGAGTGAGGGCACTAGCCCCTCAAGTTCTTCTGATGATGGCAGCAGGAGCACCCCCAGCAATCTGCCTAAGGCTGCCACACGTCAAAGGAAGAAGAGAACGTCTGATTCTGAGGATGAAGACTATGTGGCAGAGGAAGAGGCCACTTCCAAAAGGGTTGAGCCAGCTCAAGGCTCAAAGCCAGGCCTGAAAGTCAAGAGGCCAGCAGGGAGGCAGCCAATGTCAAAGGCTAGAGCCTCAACTGAGAAGCCTCCACCTGCTCCCATTGAGCCCATTGCTGCTGAGGGCAAAAAGAGGAAAGAGAGGGTGAAGAAGACTGTAGCCAAAGTGCTTGGGAGAGCCTCCATCATGGTAGAAGAGGATGAGGAAGAAGAGGTTGTTGCACCAGCACCCAAAGCAGCCAAACTTATGGGAGATGCCATAAGGTCAGGGGGAGCTGCATCCAAGCCCAAGGAAGCTCCTAAGGCTGCATCTAAGCCTAAGACAGCTCCAAAGAGAAACACAAGGAGTATACCTGCTGCAGAAAAGAACAAGGCCCTAGTGCCTGAAGCTATTGAAGAAGAGGAAGAGAGTGTCCTTCGGAAGCTCAAGCCCAAGATCCCAGACCACAACGATGCTCATCCTGTGGCTGAGGACATGAAGCTCAGGAGAGACTCAGGGCTGAGGAAGTGGAGAGAAGCAGACCCGTATGCTTCTAGGAGAAGGACTGCCGTGGATTACAGGTTTCATACAAAGGAGCAACAAGACTTTTATGAGACTGTTTTGCTTGACAAGAAGCCAATCGTTTGTGACATGAGATGGGTCGACTGGACCTACATCAAAGAGAATGAAGAGCACTACCCAGGAGTTCAGGACAGCTTCAGAGCATGTGGAGTAGAGGACTTTGTTGGGCAGAAGCTCACAAAGTGGAACGAGGAACTCATCATGCAGTTCTACTCCACAGCTCACTTTTATCCGGATGGAAGGATTACTTGGATGTCTGAAGGTACAAGGTACCAATCTACAGTGGCTGAGTGGGCACAGATCATCAATGCCCCAGAAGAGCAAGATGAGGACTTGGATATCTATGCCAAGAAGAAAATGGACCATAACTCCATGGCCAACATGTACAAGGAAATCCCCAATGAAGCTCTTGACACATTCAAGTTTGTCTCAGTGCACTATCTGCTATCAGGATTGCCCACTATCAATTGGATACTAAGGCACACTCTGTTGCCTAAGTCTGGAGATCACAAGATGATCAGAGGTCACGCGATCAACCTGCGTCATGTTTTTGATGTGCCTCAAAAATTCAAGGTCATGAGTCTCATTGTGGAAACCATTAAGAGGATAGCTGCAGATCAGAAGAGGAGCTGTGGATATGCCCCTTAGATTCAGGAGCTCATCAACTCCAAGATGGGCACAGGCATATATCTGTTGGATAAGGAACACCTGCCCATCCGTCCAGATTTTGAGAACAATGAAGTTGTGATGACAGAGAATGAGCCATCGTCTGCGCAAGCATTTGCAAAGAAGGAGAAGGCGAAAAAGGAGAAAGCTTCCAGGATGCCTACTCAAGAGGAGGCATCTGAGTACTTCTTGAAGACCAAACAAGAGCAGCTCAGTTACTTGATTGCATCCTCGCTGAGAATTGAGCAAAGTCTAGCCAACCTCACTAAAAATCAGCAGAGCCTAGAGAGGATCATGGAATAGAAGTTCTATGACTTGGATGTCAAGGTAACAGAAGTCTAGTCTGTAGTGGAGCAGCTCCAGGAGGACATGAATGAGAGGAGAGGCAGGACCACAACTCATGCTTTTTCTAGAGTGCCACGAGGTCCGAGGTCGTCTGCACTGCCAGTTGCTGACACCAGAGCTACAACGTCTGCACCAGCCACAGCCTCAGCTCCAGCGTCTACCTCAGCTCCAACTCCAGTGACTACTTCAGCATCTACAGAAGCCTTCGTCCTTGGAGTGATCCGGACTCCACCACCACCTGAAGATCAAGCCTGAGCGACGACTTAGCGCTATGCATTTTCTAGGAACTTTTTGGTAACTTGTTGCCAAAGGGGGAGAAGATGTATAGATCATAGGCTTCGAGAGAGAGTGTGTTGCTTTTCTCTCTTGTTTTATTTAGTGGTTTCTTCGAACTTTGTTTGCTTTTTTGTGTGAGATACTACGTCCTTATGTTTGTGAGACATCGATGATCATGTGTTTGATCATAAGCTACACTTAATGTTTGCTTAATGCTTGCTTAAATATTATCATGCTATCTATCGTTTGTGATCATTCACTATTCTTGGTGATGAGTGCATGTATTTCATTCTTATCATTTTGAGCGCTCCACCAAGATGTATGTGACATGGAAGAGTAACCCATGACTCTAACTCTTTGTGCATTTGCAGTCCAAAGCAAATTTTAAATATGCACAAATTTAGGGGGAGCTCTTACTTATCACATACTTCTCAAAGCGACGATATACTTCATGCTTATTATCATTTGTCGAAGCTTTGATCTAGATGTTTTCATCAATTACCAAAAAGGGGGAGATTGAAAGTGCAACTATCCCTAGGTGGTTTTGGTAATTCATAACAACATATAGCTCATTGAGCTAATGCTATTCCAAGATGATTATTTCAGGAAAGCTCAATGATTGGCATGGCATGGATGTGAAAGTGGAACCCTCAAAATGCTAAGGACAAAGGATTGGCTCAAGCTCAAAAGCTCAAGACTCCTCATTTTATATTTTAGTGATCCAAGATCACATTGAGTCCATAGGAAAAGCCAATACTATCAAGGAGGGATGAGGTGTTGCTTAATGAGCCTCTTGCTTCATGTGCTTAATGATATGCTCCAAAACCCTCAACTACTTTCCCATATCCACATATGACCTAAACTCTAAGCCAAACTCGGTCCTACCGATTTTTCCTATCCGGCGCCACCGAGTTTCATTTGTCATTAGCCACTGCCAAACCCTAGCAATTCGGTTCTACCGATAAGGATCTCGGTCCCACCGAGATGGGGTTGCAAACTCTCTGTTTCCCTTTTGTAACTTTTCGGTCCCACCGAAAGAGCGAATCGGTCCCACCGAGATTGCAATGTAAACTCAGTGTTTCCCCTTTGTAACTTTTCGGTCTCACCGAGTTCCACTCGGTCTCACCGAAAGAGCAAATCGGTCCCACCGAGTTTGCCTGACCAACTCTCTGGTTAGCTAATTACCAAACTCGGTCCACCGAGTTTGTGTAATCGGTCTCACCGAGATTACGTTATGCCCAAACCCTAACCGAATCGGTCCTACCGAGTTGCATGTCAGTCCCACCGAAATTCCTAACGGTCACTAGGTTTACATTTTCGGTCTGACCGAGTTTTATGATTCGGTCCCACCGAGATTGGAAAACTGTGTAGCGGTTGGATTTTGTGTGGAGGCTATATATACCCCTCCACCTCTTTCTCATTCGGTGAGAGAGCCATCAGAACAGACACATCATTCCAACTCATTTGTTCTGAGAGAACCACCTTCCTACTCATGTGTTGAGACCAAGACATTCCATTCCTACCATATGAATCTTGATCTCTAGCCTTCCCAAGTTGCTTTCCACTCAAATCTTCTTTCCACCAAATCCAAATCCTATGAGAGAGAGTTGAGTGTTGGGGAGACTATCATTTGAAGCACAAGAGCAAGGAGTTCATTACCTACACACCATTTGTTACTTCTTGGAGAGTGGTGTCTCCTAGATTGGCTAGGTGTCACTTGGGAGCCTCCGACAAGATTGTGGAGTTGAACCAAGGAGTTTGTAAGGGCAAGGAGATCGCCTACTTCGTGAAGATCTACCGCTAGTGAGGCAAGTCCTTCGTGGGCGATGGCCATGGTGGGATAGACAAGGTTGCTTCTTCGTGGACCCTTTGTGGGTGGTTGCTTCTTCGTGGACCCTTCGTGGGTGGAGCCCTTCGTGGACTCGCGCAACCGTTGCCCTTGGGTGGAGCCCTGTGTGGACTCGCGCAACCGTTACCCTTCGTGGGTTGAAGTCTCCATCAAACGTGGATGTAGGATAGCACCACCTATCCGAACCACGGGAAAAACATCCGTGTCTCCAATAGCGTTTGAATTCTCCAAACCCTTCCCTTTACATTCTTGCAAGTTGCATGCTTTACTTTCCGCTGCCCATATACTCTTTGCATGCTTGCTTGAATTATGTGATGATTGCTTGACTTGTCCTAAAATAGCTAAAATCTGCCAAGAACTAAAATTGGGAAAAGGTTAAGTTTTTATTTGGTCAAGTAGTCTAATCACCCCCCTCTAGACATACTTTCGATCCTACAGGGTTCCTCCTCCAAGTCCTTCATAGAAGATTGTAAACACCAAGAGTAGTGTCCGGCTCTGCAAAATAAGCTTCCACATATTGCCATAGAGAGAATAATATTAACACAAATCAAATCTGCTGACGTATTCCGCAGTGCGTCATCACACTACAGCCAAGTCCTTTACTTGAATCGATTTCACTTTTCCACCTCAGCGTGTTTTGCGAGGCAGTTTCCTTGGTACGTCTTGTCAAAGCAGAGATCGTGTGCCCCCCTTTCACGGGATTCTCATCAATACGGACGTGGGTAACCCAACCGTGCCCGTTAGCATGTTTTCTCGATTAAAGGCAAGTCCCAAATGGTTACGGGGAGGGCTCCTGGTATTCAACCTCTTATAAAGAGACCAGGGCCTTACTCCTTTTCTCCAATCCCAAAACGAGTTCGCCCGTCGCCTCGAGTTCCAACACCCTAGGCTCCAGATTCCGGGCGCCTCAGACCTTCGACAATGTCTGGTTCCGACCTTCAAGGCCGATGGATGCCCTCCTCCGTCACGGAGGAGGACGTGCTAAAGTTGAGAGAGGCTAAGTTCTTGACCGCCGAAATTTCGCACAGGTTGCCTGCTCAAAGGCAGGCTATCCCCAGTCCCCAGCCCGATGAGAGCGTAGTGTTCGTGTCTCACTTCCTTCGGGGGTTAGGCTTCCTGATGGATCCCTTTGTGAGGGGACTGTTGTTTTATTACGGGCTGGAATTTCACGACTTAGCTCCGGAGTCCATCCTCCATATCTCCTCGTTTATCGTTGTATGCGAAGCGTTCCTCCGTGTTACCCCTCACTTCGGATTATGGCTCAAGACTTTCAAAGTGGAGCCGAAGATGATCAAGGGATGGCACGCAGAGTGCGGAGGCGCTGTTATAAACAAAAATGTTGATGCTCCATGGCCCGAGGGCTCTTTTCAAGAGGAGCTAGGCTTGTGGCAACGAGAGTGGTTTTATATCACCACTCCCCAGAGCACCAAGTGGGTGGCGCTTCCTGCCTTTCGCTTGGGTCCCCCACCACGGCTAGCGTCATGGGTTAACAGAGGGTTAGATTGGGGTTTGCCCAAAGACGTGCCCTTATTACAGGGCCGCATTAAGGATCTCTTGGAAGGAGACCTCAGCCTGGTCAAGGTGACGCAGGTCATGCTGATTCGCCGAATATTGCCCGGCAAATGTCGCTCCCTTCGCATGTGGGATTTAATCCAGAGGGACCGCGAGCTCTCCAGAATTTCATGGGCGCAACGCCCGTGGAGATGTATAAACTGTTCTTCGGATCACGAGAGATGTGTCCGGATTTAACCGAGGACGCAGGCCTAAACTGCAATCGCTCGGATACTCAAGTAAGCAACCTTGTGCCCGGACCTTCTATCCATATAATTGTCATAAACTTGCCCCTAAAAGAGCCGTCCTTTTAAACAGGAGTGGATAGCGAAGGCAAAGCTGATCAGGTGTCCGGCTCCCCTTCCCGAAACCAGGCCGGATCCCGTGCTGGTCAGGATGCTGGAGATAATGCCTTTGGAGGGAAGCAAGGGGGAGGACAAGGAAACTATGGCCTCCTCGAAGGAGGCTGCTCCAAAGGGAGGAACCGACAATTCCTCTCCTCAGGGGAAGAAGAGAGCCGCCTCTGACAGCCCGGAAACCATGGCCTCGAAGCAGGGGAAAAAATCCTCGTCATAGGGTCCGACGCCGGGGAGTTCCTCGGCCGGACTACGCCCTCAAGGGGATCAGCCCTCCAGCAAGCCGTAAGTAGAGAAAGATTTTCCTTTTGAGGGATGAGGGAAATCGTTGATTTAGATCTGAGAAGATTAACCAAATTTTTACCTTGTAGCTCGGACCTCAGCCCTTCTCAGCAGAGCTCGTCTTCGGGGGATCTCCTTCCGGAGATGATGGAGAGCGGGACGCCTCCCCCTGCCGTGCCGCCTAGTGAGGCGGGCGACCCTGAGGTGTCGTCGCGGAGGGTTTCTCCGAATCTGGCAGGGGCGGAAGATAGCTATGTGGCCCCCCGAGGTTCTCCGCGTCCGGCCTTCGAAAGAGGTCGTGGGACAAGTTCGGCACCGTCTGGTGCTCGGCCGGGGGAGCTAAAGATTCTGCTGGGGCGAGCTTCTATCTCAGAGGAGCACCGTGCATTTATGGGCACGGTGATTGAAAGGATCTCATCCGCAGAGAGCGGATTGCATGAGGCCGTCAAAAGTTTACTGACGGGTTTTGAGGTACATTAGATAATGTACACTTTTGTCAGTTGCGCATGAATAAGATGCGCCCTGTGTAGATAGTAGCCCCTGAGACTCTACGCGTCGTCAAGAAATGACAGCACGCGGAGGATCATAATCCTAGGTCTAAGATGTCGCCTTTGAATGTAGGCGGCAGGGTGTCCGGAATCGAGCCGAACTGATGATTTTGTCGAACTAAAGTGGCAACTGGACGTGGCAGATGCCGACATCGCGCTTGTCAACAAGCGGCTTGATGAGGCTCAAGGTATGTAATTCCTCGGGCGGCATCAGGTAAGAAGAGTTTTATGCCAGTGTCTTACGATGTGTATGCTTGACGCAGATGGTGCGGCCGCCGTGGAGAGTCTTAGGGCAGAACTTGCCCGAGCTAAAGAACAAGCCAGAGAAAGTGATGTGGCTGCCAAGAAAGCCCTTGAAGAGCTGAGAGCCGAACAGGCTGCTCATTGCCGAAGCAAGGAAGAGATGGCCGAGATGGCCGAAAAGTTAAAGAGTGCTGCAGACCGTTGCAGGCTTCTTGAGAAAGAAGACCAGGCGAAACAGACGGACTTAGAGAAGGCCGTTGCCAATGCCAAGGACGCGCGTTCTGCGATGAGAGCTATGAAGGAGGAGCTGCGTCAGGCCGAACAGATTGCGGCTGGAAAGCCCTTTATGCTGCGAAGGAAATTTTGTGATCCGAAGTTTGCTCCGTTGGACCAGATGTGGAGTGTGGAGGATACCTATCTGGATTTGGCAGCGAGTGCTGCTGATGCGACCGAACACTTTCGAGATCAGAAAGATCACGAAGTGGAAAAGCTTTTCTGGTCGCAGTTTCACAATCCAGAGCGTCCGCTGGCAGTGGACGATCATTTGGCTCAATGGGCCAAACTGAATAGGTTGTCCGGACTCGCCATGAAGTACGTCATGGGTCATCTGTGGCCGGGGAGATCGGAGCCGAAGAGTTATTTCAGCTTGGTGCAGCAATTCCTTGACGCGGTGCCGCGTATTAATGCAATGAAGAGGTCAGCATGCATAGAGGGCGCAAGGATGGCTCTTGCCCGTGTCAAGACATACTGGGCAGAGATGGAGACCACCATTGTTGCGTCCCGAGATTCGGACAAAAGCCGAGTACCCTCCGAGCACTATTTTCAGGAAGTCCTTGAAGGCACTCGTGTAATAGAGACGCAGTGCTCGAAAGATGCTATGTTATGATAGCATATGTAATTATAAAGTAATATTTTGATAAACTGTAGTGGCCTTTTTATACTTGTGCCTTCAAGTATTGGGAACACCTCCTGTGCGACCGTTTTAAGATATATATATACAAAATCTAAAAGATGGCAGTCGTTGGCTTCAGCCCCCACGCACATAGTGCGGGGGTGCTCGCAGAAGACGCATTTTCACACTTAACCCAACGTCTTGGTCCTACAAAGGAGGTGATAGCGCATCGGGCCAGGCAACCGGACTATAATGCTTTAACACTTTCACTTAGCCATAGGAGCTTGACAGTGAGACTATTTAGGTAGCCCCTTGGTGGCGACTGCGCTCGCCCGAGTTTGGGGCGCGTATGTGCCTGACCGGGAAGCGGCCCTTCGTTAAAGCGGAGGAATCTGATAGATTCCGATAGGTCATCGAGTGGCTGACCAGTCTCACGCTACATCATGACAGTCAGTTTTCGGCTTTCTCTACTGAGGTGCTCGCCCGGCCGAACCGGGGCACAATCGCAGTAGTTCTCTTGGTGCTACCTTAGCCGATAGAGCGGAACGTAAGGTAGCCGAACTCAGGAGCCGGGCAACCCAACATTTGACCAAAGACATGATTCGGAGCTGATGCATATAATGCCAAAACTCGCGACGCCGAACACTCCCTAAGGTGTTTGGTCTTTATGAGTGCGGGCGAAACAACACTCTTTATTATTAAAAAAAGCCCCTAGTGTCCAGGTACGTGCAAAAATTCTGACGTGGCCACATGCCAAGACGCCAGCCTCCTCCTTGGTTATATCAGAAAGAAAAAACCAGGGGATGTGTAGCAACAAGAGACAGTAAAAAAGGTTTACGCAGGGTCTTAATCTAAAAGGAATCCTTTAGGACGGGTCCCTACTGCACGTCTGCGCCTGTGTCTCCGTTGTGCCATATCCTGGATGGGCGCCGCACGACTTTCATCTGTAAAAGAGAGGAACTGAGTTGAAAACGGGTCGTGCCGAAAAAGTTTAAAATAAACAAAGTATAAAGTAAAATATATAAGATTGAGCTTTATTGTCTTTTATTGTATATGCGTGGAGCCCCTAGTGCGGGGGTATGTGGCCTCTAGGCCTGCATCAATGATGATTTTGCACCGAACTCGTCTATCCGCGTTCGTGGTCTTGAATGACCTATTTCGAAGTTTTTTGGCCGGTGAGGCCATTTTGCTGTGGGGCTGTCAAAGCGGCCGCACAGTCCTCTGCTTGGGGAGGCGCACTTTAGTGCTTCCCCTTCAAAGAGATGATGCCTCGTGGACCGGGCATCTTAAGCGTAAGAGATGCATAATGCGGTATTGCGTTAAAGCGAGCGAAAGCTTCGCGTCCCAGTAGTGCTTGATAGCAACTTGAGAACGGGACGATATGGAAGGTCAGTTTTTCGCGGCAGAAGTTATCGGCAGATCCGAATATGACTTCGAGCCGGAGAAAACCCATACAATGGGTGTCCGGACCAGGTATTACCCCTTGAAAGGAGGTTTTGTTGCGGCGGATTCTTGCTGGGTTTATCCCCATGTGCTGGATTGTATCCTGATATATCAGGTTTAGTCCACTGTCGCCATCCATAAGGACATTTGAAAACTGGAGTCCGCCAATTATTGGGTCGAGTATCAAGGCAGTCCAGCCTACATTCTTGATATTTCTAGAATAATCTAGCTGATCGAAGATGATCGGTTTTGACAACCAGTGGTAGGACCCTTTGGGGATGGGCCGTGTGGTGCGTACCTTTATGGGCGCCGCACGTTTTGTTATGTGAAGTGAGTTCACTGTTTTTACTTCTTGTGGGAAGTTCTTTTGTTTCCTGGTGCTCTGCTTTTGGGGTTCGTCTTCGTCTTCGCTTGGTGTGTCGAGCCCCTTGTGTTCGGCATTGAGTCTGCCGGATTGTTTGAAAACCCAATAGTCTCTGTGGGCATGGTTAGCAGGCTTCCCGGGAGTACTGTGTATCTGACATATCCTGTCCAGGATTTTATTTAGGTTGGATGGATCATCCCTGTTATCTTGTGGGGGCAATTTTGCCTGATTTTGTCGTGAGCCTTTGAATCCGGCATTGACTGCCGTGCTCTTCGGACTTTTGTCCTTAGTCCCGCGACGGTCCTTGTTGCATCAGGTTTTCCGTTTCCATCCCTAATTTCGGATGTACTTGGGTCGCTGGGGCTGCACCTTGCCAACCAGCTGTCCTCCCCTGCACAAAAGCGGGTCATGAGGCTTGTTAGTGCGGCCATTGTTCTTGGCTTTTCTTGGCCGAGGTGTCTGGCGAGCCATTCGTCTCGGACGTTATGCCTGAAAGATGCTAAGGCTTCGGCGTCCGGACAGTCGACTATCTGATTCTTTTTAGTGAGGAATCTATTCCAGAACTACCGAGCTGATTCTCCGGGTTGTTGAGTTATGTGACTAAGATCGTCTGCATCCGGAGGGCGGACATAGGTCCCTTGAAAGTTTGCTCGGAAAGCATCCTCGAGCTCTTCCCAGCTTCCAATTGTGTTTTCGGGAAGGCTTTTAAGCCAATGTCGGGCTGGCCCTTTAAGCTTAAGGGGTAAATATTTTATGGCATGGAGATCATCTCCTCTAGCCATGTGTATGTGGAGGATATAATCCTCGATCCAAACTCCAGGGTCTGTTGTTCCATCATATGCCTCTATGTTTACGGGTTTGAATCCCTTTGGAAATTCATAGTCCAGGACCTCATCGGTGAAACATAGGGGGTGTGCGGCACCCCTGTATTTGGGTGTGCCGGATTCTGATGATGGCTTCATAGTGTTGCTTACGAGAGCTTGCTTTCTTGGCCCATAAATGGACCTGACTGGGCCATGATGCGAATCCTTAAGTGGGTCGCATGCCGATTTAGGTGCGGCGCCGCTTGCCGCTTTATGGGGTCGTCTATCCGACCATGTGGCTTTCTCATTTTTTGAATGCGAGGGCTCTAGGGCCTCTTCATCGAATTCAGGCAGTAGCTTTCTTTTCGGATAGCTTTTAGTGCGGCGACTGTCGCCGTATTTATCTGCGGTATTGATTACTTTGCTCCATCTAATCCGGAGTGCATCTTCTGTTGTTTTTAGCTTCCTCTTCTGCTTTTTTAGGCTGCGTGCAGTTGCAACGAGCCTCTCGTGGAGATTCTTCTACTCCATAGGTTTATCCGGCGTGAGGTCGTCCGGAATGCCGTTTTTGCCGGAGGAGGGATGTTCGGTTTCTCTATCCGTGTTGCCCTGTTCGGACGGTTGCTCTAAGGCCTGCTCGTCATCTACCGGCTCGTCCTGCTCTATGGCTGGGTTTTTGTTGAGGCGGGGCTTGGGTCGGCGTTTACGCCGACGCTTTGATTGCTTTTCGGGGGGTCGATCTCCCGTCCCATCCCCTTTTTCCTCGTTGTCGCTTCCCTTAGGGGTGTCCACCATGTACACATCATGAGATGAGGTGGCTGTCCAATGCCCTATGGGCGTTGGTTCGTCGGTATCTCCTGCATCGTCATCCATGCTGTCGATGTCTCCGGAGTCGAAGTTGAGCATGTCGTTTAAATTGTCGACAGTGGCTACCAAGTGGGTGGTGGGTGGGCTTTGAATTTCTTCATCGTTCGTATCCCATCCTCGCTGACCATAGTTCGGCCAGGGCTCTCCTGATAAAGAGAGAGACTTGAGAGAGTTCAGGATATCGCCAAAAGGCGAGTGCTGAAAGATGCCTGCAGCGGTGAACTCCATTATCGGCACCCAATCGGATTCGATCAGCAGGGGCGCGGGGGGTTCAGAGTTCGGAAAGGAGTCCGGATCCTCGGAGTCACGGATCATGCAGAGTGTGGGGCTAGCGTTCGGCTCGATCGCCTTTGAGATCGAAGCCCCGGAGGTGACGTCCAACCGCTCATCCTCGATTGGCGCAATAGGCTCCGAGTTAGGGGTCGGAACCGATGCGTGTGCGGCCTCCAGGACACCGTCCGGAGGCAGAGCTAGATCATGCCCCTCGAGATAGTGCGGCGCGCTTGGCCGTGGCTCGAACCCGTCGAAGATCAAGTCTCCGCGGATGTCAGCCGTGTAGTTTAAGCTTCCAAACCTGACTTGATGGCCAGGGGTGTAGCTTTCGATCTGCTCCAGGTGGCCGAGCGAATTGGCTCGCAGAGCGAAGCCGCCGAAGACAAAGATCTGTCCGAGGAGAAAAGTCTCACCCTGGACCGTATCGTTGTTGATGATCAAAGGAGCCATCGGGCCTAAAGGCGACGACATAGAGGAACTCTCAATGAAAGCACCAATGTCGGTGTCAAAACCGGCGGATCTCGGGTAGTGGGTCCCGAACTGTGCGTCTAGGCCGGATGGTAACATGAGGCAGGGAACACGATGTTTTACCCAGGTTCGGGCCCTCTTGATGGAGGTAAAACCCTATGTCCTGCTTGATTAATATTGATGATATGGGTAGTACAAGAGTAGATCTACCACGAGATCAAGGAGGCTAAACCCTAGAAGCTAGCCTATGGTATGATTGTTGTATATGGAGTTGATTGCCTACGGACTACAACCCTCCGGTTTATATAGACACCGGATAGGGTTAGGGTTACATAGAGTCGGTTACAATGGTAGGAGATCTTGAATATCCGCATCGCCAAGCTTGCCTTCCACGCCAAGGAAAGTCCCATCCGGACACGGGACGAAGTCTTCAATCTTGTATCTTCATGGTCCAGGAGTCCGGCTGGAGGTATAGTCCGGCTACCCGAACACCCCCTAGTCCAGGACTCCCTCAGTTAGCTTTACTTGAAGTTGATCATGAGACTCTTTGAGGCTAGCATGAGCACCCTTCAGGACCTTGTGAGCCTTGTCAAGTAGATCAAACTCCTCTTTGAGTCTAGCAAGATCAACCTCAAGTTCGGCCTTCTCGGAGTTTAGCACATGAGAAACTATGAGGACATGATCATAATCTTTCTTTAACTTAGCATGATCAACGTTGTGTGACTCCTCAAGAGCCAAACGAAGACCACGCTCTTCCTCAAGAGCATTGGAAAGATCCGAAATCTCATCGGCATAGTCACGACTATGCCCTTCCATCTTAGTGATGGTGTCTTCGTGAGCCTCGATCATGTCATTGGCTTCACCAAGTTGTTCCAAGATAGCAACAAAGTGCTTCTTGGATTTTCCCTTGAGTTTGCCCATAAAGGCCTCAAACTCGTTAGCCTCCACATTAGCTCCCTCAAGTTCATTAATGCTATCCGTCGGAGAAGGATGATTAATGGTGGTAGTTTTGATATTGGGGGTTACCTTGTTGGTGGCTTTAGCCATGAGGCACTTGGCGGTGATGCTCTCATTGGGTGAGTCGAAGAGAGACACCCGTCAAGTCGTCGCAATGGCAACGAAGGCCATGGCAACCGACTCATCATCTTCATCATCGTCATCATCCTCATTGTACTCTTCTTGTACAACCAATGCCTTGGGAGGAGTCTTCTTGGTGAAGTTGTTCTTGTTGGGGAACGACTTGGCCTTGTCCTTTCAGATGAGCTTGCCACCATTGTCTTCTCTCTTCTCATACGGGCATTCCGCAACAAAATGACTCACGTTGCCGCAATTGTAGCAAGTTCTTACACGTTGCTTGCCCCTCGTGCCACTCGAGTTGTTTTTGCTAAAGTTTGGCCTCGAGTTTTTCTTGCTCCAAAATTGCCTTGAAGCAAGTGCCATGTGTTCATGATATGCATACTTCGTATCTTCGGGGTTGCTCTCCTCTTCTTCCTCTTCTTCTTCTTCAACGGTGAGCTTGGCCTTCAATGCAAGGTTAGGCTTCTTTGCCCGTTGAGAACGGAGCACCGCATTGTCGGCGGTCTTGTCCAAAATGTTCATGGCCACAAACTCATCCAACACTTCGCTTGAGGTCAAAGTGTGGAAGTCTGGTCTTTGAGGAATGACGGAGGACATGGCCTTGTGGTAGGGCATCATTGCCTTGAGGAATTTGCGCTTGATCCAATTGTCATCCGTGTCCTTGCTCCCGTGATCTCGTAGTGAGACCGTGAGTTTGGTTACTCTCCGATAAAGCTCACGAGGTTCTTCATCTTCTTTCATAGCAAACTCATCGGCCTCATCTTGCACCACTTCATAGTTGGAGCGTTGAATGCTTGCGCTTCCCCGGTAGAGAGAGACAACACAATGCCATGCATCTTTGTCCAAGGCGAAGGGACGAAGATGAGGTAGGTCTTCGGGTGGAATTGCATCTTGAATGACGAAGAGAGCATTCTCATTGAATTGATTATCCACGGCTTCTCGAGGAGTGAAGTTGCTTGGATCATGCGGATAAAAACCTTCTTCAATGATTCTCCAAAGGTCAGTGTTCACATGATTTAAATGACGTTTAAAGTGATAAACCCAAGAATCAAAGTCCTCATTTTTCACAATCTTAGGGGAGGGGACCGGCATGATTCAAATGAGTAGAAGGAACCGGTCCACCATAAACAAGTGGTGGTTCCACATGAGCAAAGATGTCGGTGCCATTTTTACCACTAGAAGATGGAGCCTTTTCACTACTAGCTTCCCCCTTGTCGGGGATAACATCCGTCACCTTGTTGGTGGGATCACCCACTTTCAACGGTGCGGTGGAAAGTTTAAGCCCCTCAAGAAATTTAGTAAACATGCTTTCAACCTCGGTCGTCATGGAGGTCTTCAATGTCTCTAAGGCCACATTGAATTCCTCACGAGAGACCGAGGTTCCCCCATCGCCCGTGGACGAGATCGGATTCACACCGGAGTGTTCCTCCACACTGTCTACGGTATCAACCATACTCTTTGGACGGTAAAGTCCTTAATAAAGAGACGAGGCTCTGATACCAATTGAAAGGATCGATATGGTTGACTAGAGGGGGGTGAATAGGCAACTACCAATTTTTAACTTTTCTTTATCAAATTAAACTTTGCATCAAAGTAGGTTGTCTAGATGTGCAACTAGGTGAGCAACCTATATGATGCAATACCAACAAGCAAACAAGCAAGCAAGAGAAGTAACACTAAAGAGCTTGCACAAGTAAAGGTAAGAGATAACCAAGAGTGGATCCGGTGAAGACGAGGATGTGTTACCGAAGTTCCTTCCCTTTGAGGGGAAGTACGTCTCTGTTGGAGCGGTGTGGAGGCACGATGCTCCCCAAGAAGCCACTAGGGCCACCGTATTCTCCTCACGCCCTCACACAATGCGAGATGCCATGATTCCACTATTGGTGCCCTTGAAGGCGGCGACCGAACCTTTACAAACAAGGTTGGGGCAATCTCCACAACATAATCGGAGGCTCCCAACAAAACCACAAAGCTTCACCACAATGTACTATGGCTCCGTGGTGACCTCAACCGTCTAGGGTGCTCAAACACCCAAGAGTAACAAGATCCGCTAGGGATGAGTGGGGGAATCGAAAATCCCTTGGTGGAAGTGTAGATCGGGGCCTTCTCAACCACTCCCGAGAAAATCAACAAGTTTGATTGGCTAGAGAGATAGATCGGTCAAAAATGGAGCTTCGAGCATTTAATGGAGCTTGAGAAATAAATGGAGCTTGGGGAGTAAGAGGTGGGTCAAAGGGACGGAGACCCCCTTTATAGTGGGGGCAATAATCCAACCGTTGCCCCTCACCAACCAGCCCCGCACAGGGCGGTACTACCGCTAAGAGGGGGCGGTACTACCGCTAGGTCAGCCGTACTGCCGCACTAGCCAGCGGCACTGCTGCGTAGAGGAGACTAGTAGGGAAATGGACCCAACGCGGTACTACCGTGGTGGTAGGGGCGGTACTACCGCTCCTGGAACGGTACTACCGCATCTACAACCGCAACTAGTGCCGCAAAACCCAACACGAGAAAAATACCCCTCGAATCGAGGCGGTAGGAGCCAGACTGCCCAGCGGTACTACGGCAGCGGGGTCACGGGCGGTACTACCGGTGAGGAGCGGTACTGCCGCTTGTGACCCTTCGGCCGTACTACCGCTTGTAGTGCGGTACTACCGCTGGGACACAGAAGAGAGAGAGAGAATCTCTCCAAAGAGGCTGAGGACGAGGCGGTGGTGCCAGGCACCCCAACAGTACTACTGCTGTGGAGACACGGGCGGTACTACCGCTGTGGAGCGGTACTGCCGCTTGTGGCTCCTCAGCGGTACTACCGCTGGGTGGCGCGGTACTACCGCAGGGACCCAGACAAGACAAGGAAGAGAGGAGAGATCTCTTCAATGGAATGGAAAAGCTCGGAGGGTGAGAAGTTGATGTGTACGTGTTGATTCCACCCATGCAATACCCCAGTGGACCCCCTATTGATAGTACGGTGCCCTTTATGCAACTAGTCCACCGAGAGAGAAATGAAAGAGCTACACCGTCTTGAAAGACACTCCGAGGGGAAGAAAACGTCTCGTGCTAGGGGAGAAGATGTAAACTATTCAAAGCACAAGATTAGTCCGCAAACATGTTGTTATCAATCACCAAAACTACCTTGAGAGAGATATGCCGTAACAATTAGGGTTTTGGTTGATTTGTATCTTAAGGTGTTATTCTATTACGAACTCTAGGGCTGTTTGTGACACTTATAGGAATAGCCCAACGGATTGATTGGAAAGAATAACTTTGAGGTGGTTTAGTACCCTACCATAATCTCTTCGTTCGTTCTCCGTTATTAGTGACTTTGGAGTGACTCTTTGTTGCATGCTGAGGGATAGTTATGTGATCCAATTATGTTATTATTGTTGAGGGAACTTACAGTAGCGAAAGTATGAACCCTAGGCCTTATTTCCTAGCATTGCAATACCGTTTACGTTCACTTTCACCATTAGTTACCTTGCTGTTTTTATATTTTCAGATTACAAATACCTTTATCTACTATCCATATACCACTTGTATCACCATCTCTTTGCCGAACTAGTGCGCCTATACAATTGAAGGAAATATGCCCTAGAGGCAATAATAAAGTTATTATTTATTTCCTTATATCATGATAAATGTTTATTATTCATGCTAGAATTGTATTAACCGGAAACATAATACATGTGTGAATACATAGACAAACAGAGTGTCACTAGTATGCCTCTACTTGACTAGCTCGTTAATCAAAGATGGTTATGTTTCCTAACCATGGACAAAGAGTTGTTATTTGATTAACGGGATCACATCATTAGTTGAATGATCTGATTGACATGACCCATTCCATTAGCTTAGCACCCGATCGTTTAGTATGTTGCTATTGCTTTCTTCATGACTTATACATGTTCCTATGACTATGAGATTATGCAACTCCCGTTTGCCGGAGGAACACTTTGTGTGCTACCAAATGTCACAACGTAACTGGGTGATTATAAAGGAGCTCTACAGGTGTCTCCAAAGGTACATGTTGGGTTGGCGTATTTCGAGATTAGGATTTGTCACTCCGAATGTCGGAGAGGTATCTCTGGGGCCTCTCGGTAATGCACATCACTTAAGCCTTGCAGGCATTGCAACTAATGAGTTAGTTGCAGGATGATGTATTACGGAACGAGTAAAGAGACTTGCCAGTAACGAGATTGAACTAGGTATTGGATACCGACGATCGAATCTCAGGCAAGTAACATACCGATGACAAAGGGAACAACGTATGTTGTTATGCGGTCTGCCCGATAAAGATCTTCGTAGAATATGTAGGAGCCAATATGGGCATCCAGGTCCCGCTATTGGTTATTGACCGGAGACGTGTCTCGGTCATGTCTACATTGTTCTCGAACCGTAGGGTCCACACGCTTAATGTTTCGATGACAGTTATATTATGAGTTTATGAGTTTTGATGTACCGAAGGAGTTCGGAGTCCCGGATGAGATCGGGGACATAATGAGGAGTCTCGAAATGGTCGAGACGTAAAGATCGATATATTGGACGACTATATTCGGACATCGGAAACATTCCGAGTGATTCGGGTATTTTTCGGAGTACCGGGGAGTTACGGGAATACGGGGGGAGAAGTATTGGGCCATACGGGAAAGAGAGAGGGGCTGCCTAGGGCAGGCCGCGCGCCCCCCAAGGCCTAGTCCGAATTGGACTAGGGGGAGGGGTTGCGCCCCCTCCTTCCTTCCCTTCTCCCTTCCCTTTCCTTGTCTCCTACTCCTAATACTTGGAAGGGCTCCTAGTTGGACTAGGAAAAGGGGGAATCCTACTCCTGGTGGGAGTAGGACTCCCCTAGGGCGCGCCATAGAGAGGGCCGGCCCTCCCCTCCTCCACTCCTTTATATACAGGGGCAGGGGGCACCCCATAGACACACAAGTTGATCTTCGTGATCGTTCCTTAGCCGTGTGCGGTGCCCCCCTCCACCATATTCCACCTCGGTCATATTGTTGCAGTGCTTAGGCGAAGCCCTGCGATGGTAGAACATCAAGATCGTCACCATGCCGTCGTGCTGACGGAACTCCTCCCTGATGCTTTGCTGGATCGGAGCCCGGGGATCGTCATCGAGCTGAACGTGTGCCAAGAACTCGGAGGTGCCGGAGTAACGGTGCTTGGATCGGTCGGATCGGGAAGACGTACGACTACTTCCTCTACGTTGCGTCAACGCTTCCGCTTTGGTCTACGAGGGTACATAGACAACACTCTCCCCTCTCGTTGCTATGCATCACCATGATCTTGCGTGTGCGTAGGATTTTTTTTTGAAATTACTACGTTCCCAACAGTGGCATCCGAGCCTAGGTTTTATGTGTTGATGTTATATGCACGAGTAGAACACAAGTGAGTTGTGGGCGATATAAGTCATACTGCTTACCAGCATGTCATACTTTGGTTCGGCGGTATTGTTGGATGAAGCGGCCCGGACCGACATTACGCGTACGCTTACGCGAGACTGGTTCTACCGACGTGCTTTGCACACAGGTGGCTGGCGGGTGTCAGTTTCTCCAACTTTAGTTGAACCGAGTGTGGCTACGCCCGGTCCTTGCGAAGGTTAAAACAGCACCAACTTGACAAACTATCGTTGTGGTTTTGATGCGTAGGTAAGAACGGTTCTTGCTAAGCCCAGTAGCAGCCACGTAAAACTTGCAACAACAAAGTAGAGGACGTCTAACTTGTTTTTGCAGGGCATGTTGTGATGTGATATGGTCAAGACATGATGAGATATAAGTTGTTGTATGAGATGATCATGTTTTGTTGAAGTTATCGGCAACTGGCAAAAGCCTTATGGTTGTCTGTCTATTGCATAAGATGCAAGCGCCAAATAATTGCTTTACTTTATCGCTATGCGATAGCAATAGTTGCAAGAGCAATTGTTGACGAGACGACCATGTGACGACACATTGATATAGATCAAGATGATGGAGATCATGGTGTCATGCCGGTGACGATGGAGATCATGATGATGCTTTGGAGATGGAGATCAAAGGCACAAGATGATGATGGCCATATCATGTCACATATTTTGATTGCATGTGATGTTTATCTTTTATGCATCTTATCTTGCTTTGATTGACGGTAGCATTATAAGATGATTCCTCACTAAATTTCAAGATAAAAGTGTTCTCCCTGAGTATGCACCGTTGCCAAAGTTCGTCGTGCCCAGACACCACGTGATGATCGGGTGTGATAAGCTCTACGTCCATCTACAACGGGTGCAAGCCAGTTTTGCACACGCAGAATACTCAGGTTAAACTTGACGAGCCTAGCATATGCAGATATGGCCTCGAAACACTGAGACCGAAAGGTCGAGCGTGAATCATATAGTAGATATGATCAACATAGTGATGTTCACCATTGAAAGCTACTCCATTTCACGTGATGATCGGTTATGGTTTAGTTGATTTGGATCACGCGATCACTTAGAGGATTAGAGGGATGTCTATCTAAGTGGGAGTTCTTAAGTAATATGATTAATTGAACTTTAATTTATCATGAACTTAGTCCTGGTAGTATTAGCATATCTATGTTGTAGATCAATAGCTCGCGTTGTTGCTTTCATATGATTATTTTGATATGGTCCTAGAGAAAAAATTGTGTTGAAAGATGTTAGTAGCAATGATGCGGATTGGATCCGTGATCTGAGGTTTATCCTCATTGCTACACAGAAGAATTATGTCCTTGATGCACCGCTAGGTGACAGACCTATTGCAGGAGCAGATGCAGACGTTATGAACGTTTGGCTAGCTCAATATGATGACTACTTGATAGTTTAGTGCACCATGCTTAACGGCTTAGAATCGGGACTTCAAAGACGTTTTGAACGTCATGGACCATATGAGATGTTCCAGGAGTTGAAGTTAATATTTCAAGCAAATACCCGAGTTGAAAAATATGAAGTCTCCAACAAGTTCTATAGCTAAAAGATGGAGGAGAATAGCTCAAGCAGTGAGCATGTGCTCAGATTGTCTGGGTACTACAATCACTTGAATCAAGTGGGAGTTAATCTTCCAGATAAAATAGTGATTGACAGAATTCTCTAGTCACCATCACCAAGTTAGTAGAACTTCGTGATGAACTATAATATGCAAGGGATAACGGAAACAATTCCCAAGCTCTTCGTGATGCTGAAATTGACGAAGGTAGAAATCAAGAAAAACATCAAGTGTTGATGGTTAACAAGACCACTAGTTTCAAGAAAAGGGCAAAGGGAAGAAGGGGAACTTCAAGAAGAACAGCAAGCAAGTTGCTGCTCAAGTGAAGAAGCCCAAGTCTGGTCCTAAGCCTGAGAATAAGTGCTTCTACTGCAAAGGGACTGGTCACTGGAAGCGGAACTACCCCAAGTGATCGGCGGATAAGAAGGATGGCAAATTGAACATAAGTATATTTGATATACATGTTATTGATGTGTACTTTACTAGTGTTTATAGCAAACCCTCAGTATTTGATACTAGTTCAGTTGCTAAGATTAGTAACTCGAAATGGGAGTTGCAGAATAAACAGAGACTAGTTAAGGGTGAAGTGACGATGTGTGTTGGAAGTGGTTCCAAGATTGATATGATCATCACCGCACACTCCCTATAATTTCGGGATTAGTGTTGAACCTAAATAAGTGTTATTTGGTGTTTGCGTTGAGCATGAATATGATCTGATCATGTTTATTGTAATACGGTTATTCATTTAAGTAAGAGAATAAATTGTTGTTCTGTTTACATGAATAAAACCTTATATGGTTACACACCCAATGAAAATAGTTCGTTGGATCTCGATCGTAGTGATACACATAATCATAATATTGAAACCAAAAGATGCAAAGTTAATAATGATAGTGCAACTTATTTGTAGCACTGCCGTTTAGGTCATATTGGTGTAAAGCGCATGAAGAAACTCCATGCTGATGGGCTTTTGGAATCACTTGATTATGAATCAGTTGATGCTTGCAAACCATGCCTCATGGGCAAGATGACTAAGACTCTGTTCTTCGGAACAATGGAGCGAGCAACAGATTTGTTGGAAATCATACATACTGATGTATGTGGTCCGATGAATATTGAGGCTCGCGACAGGTATCATTATTTTCTGATCTTCACAGATGATTTGAGCAGATATGAGTATATCTACTTGATGAAACATAAGTCTGAAACATTTGAAAAGTTCAAAGAATTTCAGAGTGAAGTGAAAAATCATCGTAACAAGAAAATAAAGTTTCTACGATCTGATCGTAGAGAAGAGTATTTGAGTTACGAGTTTGGCCTTCAGTTAAAAACAATGTGAAATAGTTTCACTACTCATGCCACCTGGAACACCACAATGTAATGGTGTGTCCGAACGTCATAACCGTACTTTATTAGATATGGTGCGATCTATGATGTCTCTTACCGATCTACCACTATCGTTTTGGGGTTATGCATTAGAGACAGCTGCATTCACGTTAAATAGGGCACCATCTAAATCCGTTGAGACGACACCGTATGAACTATGGTTTGGCAAGAAATCGAAAGCTGTCGTTTCTTAAAGTTTGAGGTTGCAATGCTTATGTGAAAAAGTTTCAACCTGATAAGCTCAAACCCAAATCGGAGAAGTGCGTATTCATAGGATACCCAAAAGAAAATGTTGGGTACACCTTCTATCACAGATCCAAAGGCAAGACATTCGTTGCTAAGAATGGATCCTTTCTAGAGAAGGAATTTCTCTCGAAAGAAGTGAGTGGGAGGAAAGTAGAAAACTTGATAAGGTAATTGTACCTTCTCCCTTATTGGAAAATAGTTCATCACAGAAATCTGTTCCTGTGACTACTACACCAATCAGTGAGGAAGCTAATGATGATGATCATGTAACTTCAGATCAAGTTACTACCGAATCTCGTAGGTAAACCAGAGTGAGATCCGCACCAGAGTGGTACGGTAATCGTATTCTGGAGGTCATGTTACTTGACCATGACGAACCTACGAACTATGAGGAAGCGATGATGAGCCCAGATTCCGATAAATGGCTTGAGGCCATGAAATCTGAGATAGGATCCATGTATGAGAACAAAGTGTGGACTTTGGTGGACTTGCCCGAGGATCGGCAAGCCATTGATAATAAATGGATCTTCAAGAGGAAGACGGACACGGATAGTAGTGTTACTATCTACAAAGCTAGAATTGTCGCAGAAGGTTTTCGACAAGTTCAAGGTGTTGACTACGATGAGAGTTTCTCACTCGTATCTATGCTTAAGTCTGTCCGAATCATGTTAGCAATTGCCGCATTTTATGAAATCTGGCAAATGGATAAACAAAACTGCATTCCTTAATGGATTTATTAAAGAAGAGTTGTATGTGATGCAACAAGATGGTTTTGTCAATCCTAAAGGTGCTAACAAAATATGCAAGCTCCAGCGATCCATTTATGGACAGGTGCAAGCATCTCGGAGTTGGAATATACGCTTTGATAAGTTGAACAAAGCATATAGTTTTATACAGACTTGCGGTGAAGCCTGTATTTACAAGAAAGTGAGTGGGAGCACTACAACATTTCTGATAAGTATATGTGAATGACATATTGTTGATCGGAAATAATGTAGAATTATTCTGCAAAGCATAAAGGAGTGTTTGAAAGGAGTTTTTCAAAGAAAGACCTCGGTGAAACTGCTTACATATTGAGTATCAAGATCTATAGAGATAGATCAAGACGCTTGATAAGTTTTTTCAATGAGTACATACCTTGACAAGATTTTGAAGTAGTTCAAAATGGAATAGTCAAAGAAAAAGTTTCTTGCCTGTGTTACAAGGTGTGAAGTTGAGTAAGACTCAAAGCCCGACCACGGCAGAAGATAGAAAGAGAATGAAAGTCATTCCCTATGCCTCAGTCATAGGTTCTATAAAGTATGCCATGCTGTGTACCAGATCTATTGTATACCATACACTGCGTTAAGAGAGGGAGTACAATAGTG
The DNA here is from genome assembly GCF_003073215.2 of Triticum urartu. Taxonomy (NCBI): domain Eukaryota; kingdom Viridiplantae; phylum Streptophyta; class Magnoliopsida; order Poales; family Poaceae; genus Triticum; species Triticum urartu. Next base: position 433,808,367 of record NC_053025.1, on the reverse strand, counting down.
ATCTAGGAGTAGATCAATGGACAGCGGTCAAAATTATCCTTACTGGAATAAGGATATGTTTCTCGATTACGGAGGTGACAAAAGGTTCGTCGTAAAGAGTTACATCGATGCAAGTTTTGACACTGATCCAGATGACTCTAAGTCTCAATCTGGATACATATTGAAAGTGGGAGCAATTAGCTAGAGTAGCTCCATGCAGAGCATTGTTGACATAGAAATTTGCAAAATACATGCGGATCTGAATGTGGTAGACCCGTTGACTAAACTTCTCTCACAAGCAAAACATGATCACTTTTTGGGTCTTAATAACATAGCGATGTGAACTAGATTATTGAATCTAGTAAACCCTTTGGGTGTTAGTCACATGGAGATGTGAACCAATCACATAAAGATGTGAACTATTGATGTTAAATCACATGGCGATGTGATCTAGATTATTGACTCTAGTGCAAGTGGGAGACTGAAGGAAATATGCCCTAGAGGCAATAATAAAGTTATTATTTATTTCCTTATATCATGATAAATGTTTATTATTCATGCTAGAATTGTATTAACCGGAAACATAATACATGTGTGAATACATAGACAAACAGAGTGACACTAGTATGCCTCTACTTGACTAGCTCGTTAATCAAAGATGGTTATGTTTCCTAACCATGGATAAAGAGTTGTTATTTGATTAACGGGATCACATCATTAGTTGAATGATCTGATTGACATGACCCATTCCATTAGCTTAGCACCCGATCGTTTAGTATGTTGCTATTGCTTTCTTCATGACTTATACATGTTCCTATGACTATGAGATTATGCAACTCCCGTTTGCCGGAGGAACACTTTGTGTGCTACCAAACGTCACAACGTAACTGGGTGATTATAAAGGAGCTCTACAGGTGTCTCCAAAGGTACATGTTGGGTTGGCGTATTTCGAGATTAGGATTTGTCACTCCGAATGTCGGAGAGGTATCTTTGGGCCCTCTCGGTAATGCACATCACTTAAGCCTTGCAAGCATTGCAACTAATGAGTTAGTTGCGGGATGATGTATTACGGAACGAGTAAAGAGACTTGCCGGTAACGAGATTGAACTAGGTATTGGATACCGACGATCGAATCTCAGGCAAGTAACATACCGATGACAAAGGGAACAACGTATGTTGTTATGCGGTCTGCCCGATAAAGATCTTCGTAGAATATGTAGGAGCCAATATGGGCATCCAGGTCCCGCTATTGGTTATTGACCGGAGACGTGTCTCGGTCATGTCTACATTGTTCTCGAACCGTAGGGTCCGCACGCTTAAGGTTTCGATGACAGTTATATTATGAGTTTATGAGTTTTGATGTACCGAAGGAGTTCGGAGTCCCGGATGAGATCGGGGACATGATGAGGAGTCTCGAAATGGTCGAGACGTAAAGATCGATATATTGGACGACTATATTCGGACATCGGAAACATTCCGAGTGATTCGGGTATTTTTCGGAGTACCGGGGAGTTACGGGAATACGGGGGGAGAAGTATTGGGCCATACGGGAAAGAGAGAGGGGCTGCCTAGGGCAGCCCCCCCAAGGCCTAGTCCGAATTGGACTAGGGGGAGGGGCTGCGCCCCCTCCTTCCTTCCCTTCTCCCTTCCCTTTCCTTGTCTCCTACTCCTAATACTTGGAAGGACTCCTAGTTGGACTAGGAAAAGGGGGAATCCTACTTCCGGTGGGAGTAGGACTCCCCTAGGGCGCGCCATAGAGAGGGCCGGCCCTCCCCTCCTCCACTCCTTTATATACGGGGGCAGGGGGCACCCCATAGACACACAAGTTGATCTTCATGATCGTTCCTTAGCCGTGTGCGGTGCCCCCCTCCACCATATTCCACCTCGGTCATATTGTTGCAGTGCTTAGGCGAAGCCCTGCGACGGTAGAACATCAAGATCGTCACCACGCCGTCATGCTGACGGAACTCCTCCCCGACACTTTGCTGGATGGGAGCCCGGGGATCGTCATCAAGCTGAACGTGTGCCAAGAACTCAGAGGTGCCGGAGTAACGGTGCTTGGATCGGCCGGATCGGGAAGACGTACGACTACTTCCTCTACGTTGCGTAAACGCTTCCGCTTCGGTCTACGAGGGTACATAGACAACACTCTCCCCTCTCGTTGCTATGCATCACCATGATCTTGCGTGTGCGTAGGAATTTTTTTTGAAATTACTACGTTCCCCAACAACAATTTACCATTGTATTGGGTGTGTTGGGGACACAAGAGACTCTTTGTTATTTGGTTGCAGGGTTGCTTGAGAGAGACCATCTTCATCCTACGCCTCCTACGGATTGATAAACCTTAGGTCATCCACTTGAGGGAAATTTGCTACTTGGAGGCCCAACAAAGTCTACAAGAAGAAGGTTGTGTAGTAGACATCAGTCATCCTCACAAGCATTGCAGAATTTCTCTTGTCAACGAACTAAGTTCGGATAAATCCATGGATTCTGCAAGCCAAACAAACATCTATCGTTCCTTCACAACTCTCAGGTTTTGCGTTACTCCTATAAAATCATCGGTGGGGAAGGTCGTACTCTCTTCTAGAGTTTTTCCTTCAGCAAGAGCGTGCTTGCTTCTTGGCAGGTCCTGGGGCCTGTGGGTTATGGCCCATCTCATCACTTGTAACCTTGAACTCATCCTCTGGGCAACTTATCATTATTCCAACATCCAACTTCCAGCTTCCTAGCATACTTAAAATCCATCCAATTGTATTGTCTCCCTTCCTTCTATTGGCACCAAACTAGGACATGATTATTCAGATTCATTATGGAGTTTCCATTGATCCATAATACCAACATCATACCTCCTTTATATCCAACAGTAATTCATCTCTTCATCCTCGTGGGTTTTCCCACATACTGAGATAAAAACTTATAATTATGAAGTCATACTCCACTTCCTGGAAAATCATTATCCTTTCCAGGGTCAAGCGTCCTTACAGGGGAATATTGGTCATCTTTGCATGGCACTTCTTCAACTGGGAAACGTGAAACACATCATGAACTCCTGACAATCCTTCGGGTGACTCCAACTTGTTGGCCACTTCTCCCATACGCTCCAAAACTCGGTATGGTCCTACAAATCTCGGGGCTAACTTTCCCTTAACTCCAATTCGTTTAACTCCTCGCAGAGGGGACACACGAAGACATGCTCTGTCTCCAATTTCATAGACTACCTCCTTGCGTTTTTTTAGTCTGCATAACTCTTCTGCCTAGACTAAGCTACCTTCAGTCTATCTCGAATCAACTTAACATTCTCTTTTGACTCCTTGATCACATTTGGTCCAAACAACTGACAGTCTCCAACTTCATCCCACATATCGAGACAAAACTCATACTCATTTTGTCCGAAATCCACTCAGTGGAGTATCCTTATCTTTTCCAGGGGTCAAGGGTTCTTACAGGGTACTACCACCCTTAAAATGCACAAATCTTCCATAGACCATATTTCTCATATCCTCATAAATGGTCAAAATCCTTCTTCATAGAGTAACAACTCATAAAATCCATATCAGTACCAATGATGCTAACTTTATTCACTCTCAATTGATTACAATCTCTCGCTTTTCCATTACATGTCTCAACTCAACACTTCAATATAAAAGAAAATGTTCTCACTTCTACTACTCCATTTCTTCTGTTGCAAACTCAACTATCTAGCACAAGTTTCCTTCTCCTTGAGGCATTCTCTGGCAAAGTGCCCTGCTCAACATATTACTTCTGACAAGTATCGAGGTTTCCTTTTTGGGAAACTGTTGAGGTAGTGCCCTGACTCCTTGCACCTGTAACAGGTGATATGACTCAGGTCCCTCCTGGGCTCCAATCGGTTTCTCTTCCTGGATTTTTTCCATTCCAATCAGGGCTTCTATTTCCTTTGGGTCATATTCTACTTCCTTTGTCGGGAATTCTACTAGATCCCCATTCATACAATTTTGGGAGATGCGTCCTTCTTCTTCACATGAATAGCAAGACTTAGTGCAGGGTTTACTCGGGTCTTCTTTAGGTGTGTCCTCCATCTCTTCCTTCATCACAACTTCTTCTAAAATTTCCATGAGGGCTCCTTTCATTACTTCTTTCTTCTGCTGGATGGTTCGTTGTACCATGGGGTAAATGTGACACTGGGCAGGATAGTGGATAGTCCCTTCACACAAGCAACAAGTAATCTGCCTAGTTGGGCATTCTTCAACTGGGTGACTTCCTTCACAATTAGGGCATTCATCCTTGTGTTCTTTATGGGTGTGTCCTATTTCTCCACAAATCTTGCATGCATAAGGTTTCTTCATATCCTTTCCATAAGGCTTCAACTTCTGGGACACAAACCAAGACTTTGGTAAAGTCAATTTAAATTCTTTCCAAGTGGTTACTCCTTGCCATCCATTGATGGTTTGGTACATCCTCCACCAAGTAGCAGCACCTCTTTCAAAGCACTGAAGAGCATGCTGGGTCATATCCTTTCTGACTATAGGGTTAATCTTCATGTGATCCTCCATGTTCTGAATCCATCAGTCTGTCTCCAACTGACTCATCGGTCCAGAAAATACAAGCTCATCTCCATTCATCCTCTATTGGGTCCAAGGGTTTGGGGTGAGATAAGGGAGATAGCGAGGGATACACACAATGCAAACAATAGTTTTGAAAAGACAGATTTTTTTATTGTGGCTGTCGGAAAACATCAAACAAATGACAGCTCACAATCGTCGCATCTAACGTAGGTATATTACAGGGGTTTGGTATTCTAAAGGTCAATAAATCTTCAAGGTCGTCTAACTCTTCAAGTCTTGTTCATTCCTCTAATGGCTTCTTCCGATCATGCTTGTCTTTCTCAAGTCCTTTTGCTAGCTCATCTCTGTTGTAGCAAAGACTCTCGTGACATCCTTGAATATTCTGGAGCTGCAATCCAAACTTCTGGGTTTCAACATCCTTGGCATGAGCCATGGTCATACTGTCCTTCAGTTCCTAACAAATCTCCGGTATCTCGAGGTTGTAGCTCCTCCAGCTTGGCTACTTTCAGCTTTTGGTTCCTGAGTTCTTCACGAAATGCTTCCTTGTCTAATACGGCTTCATGGAGCTCCACCTTAAACTTCTTTGATGTACTACTCCAGATCCTAGTGATACACCGGCTAAGGTTAAAACTTCATCTTACTGATAGGTGCTCCATCAGCCTTCTTCCATCAAATCCATTCTGAAGAAATGTATCCTTAACTCAGCACGGTGACAATAGCATCAGCGGGCGATGACATCACGGATAACCGTTTTTCTACCATTGATATTGCCAGGAGCTATCTTCCATAGTTGATATCTCCTGCCTTAGGTTTTTTTGGTCCAAACTTTGAGTTCTCATGCTCCATGTTCCGGTCTTTCTCCGGTACACCTTGATCTTGGGGATTGACAACTTCATTAGTCTGCCAAGTTCCATAAGGGTAGCTTTCCTAGGTCATACAAATCTGGAAATTCTACAAAGCCTTCAAATTCTCCTAGTCTTCGGAGTCTTCAACCGTTGTAGTTTCCATTAATCAGATGCACGGTAAAATCTTCTTCATTCCGTAGTGGTCGTGGTTGTCCGATATCTTGTACTTCTTGGAGTGGTCTCATCCGTCGAATCTTCGAGTGGTCAAAAGGGGAAAGGGGTATAGTCTCACTAAAAGGGAATTTTTGAATAAGCTCAGAAGAGAAGAGAGGTAAAAGATCTTTTGAAAATGAAGTTGTAGAGAAAATCTTTCCTATGGGCTTGCCAATTTCTAGGGTCACGTCTTACAGTCAACATGTGCTCTGATACCATCTTGTAGCGACCCGACCTCAGACAGTCAAGTCTCTGTGCTTAAGTGTCATCCCTGGATCGGTATGCTGACACACACAGTACTCGAGGATTTATAACAGAGGTAAATCACATGTATAAAGTAACATAAAATACTATTACCTCAATCCAAATAGTGGAAGTAACAAGGTTGTGGATTCCCATCAACACCAACGGCAAAGTTGAGTGTAGAAATCGTAACCCTAACGTATCGCTTACTCGTTGTAAGATTCCTACAACATGAGACATTGCAGCCACAAAGGTCAGTACATTGAATGTACTGGCAAATTCACACCATAGAGAATGATGAACAATGGCTATCACTACATGCATATTTGGCTGGTGGAAAAGCTCTATGGTTATAAGGTTTTTGCGAAAAGCCAATTTTCCCTACTGCAAAGGAATATATCTTATTTAACTATCATGGTGGTTGTTAAACATTGAGAGTGTAGACACCCTCTCAATCCCAATTAAGCATCATCATTAAAACCCAACAAAATTATTTAAAGACACATGATGAGATTCACATGATAATCCAAGTACTAGATACTCAAGATGTCCATAACCGGGGACACGGCTAATCATGATTAGTTTATACATTTTGCAAAGGTTTGCGCACTTTTCCCCACAAGACTCGATCTCCTCCGTTGGGATTCTCGCACTACATGGTGTTTGAGAAACGGATGACCGAGACATAGTCTTTCAGAAGCGCTAGCACCTTACGATCGGGTAGACCGTTACACCTACTTTCCCCTGCATCTGCTAGTCTACCACTGTAAGAGTTGGCACGACTTAATCAACTATGCTAGAGCCCATAGTAGCTTGTCGCTGCACACGGAAGTTTCTAGTATGAATAATCTCATGATCCCTTTGAGCCTGGGTGGCGGTCCATAAAGAAAAACAGGCAATCGCTGGAATACCCAGGTGCCTAAACAGGCAATCGCTAGAATACCCAGGTGCCTCAATCCACCCAGATGTGTGTTAAAGTTGCCACCTTAAGTAAACAATTAATTAACAATCTCACATCTGTCATGAATACTCTCAAACCCAATCCACATCTACGAGCATAGCATGGCAATGTAAGCATAACATAAAAGTAACTCCCAAGGTTGGAATGTAGGGCAATAGGTTCCTACCTCATCAACTACTTCCCAATACCCACATGTTATCAATCCTACTCATGCAATGTTTGAGTGTTGAAACTAATGCATAAAAACTGGGTATGAAAGGAATATGATCAAAGTGTAAACTTGCCTACAATGTTGATGAAGATGATGCGCACTCAAAACTCTTGATAGTTCTACTCGTCACACTCCGGTCAATCTATCATAAGCAATCAATGGTAACCACACATAAGCAATCACTCAAAAGATCGGAAAGAACGAGGAAGACAATTCGGAAAACATCAAAACTAAGCAATTAACTCTTGCAACATAAAACAATTTCTAATAGTACCAAAATTATGTGAATTTGGCCTTACCAGAAAGTTTAGGTCAAGAGCTTCGATTTGCAAAAAGAATCAACTCAAACGGAGTTACGAAACTCAAGTTACGATCAAACGAAGTTTGAATTCAAATCTGGTCTAATTCAAATTTTAAAATTTCAAAAACATGTTTAAGTTGTTTTACTGGATAGAGGAGATCGTAATGAAGAAGTGGGCGTTGGTTTCATCTAATTTGGATGAACGAGTAAACAGATGCGGTCGTTTGAAAACCAGGGGCCAATCTATAAAATAAAACCTAGCGAACAGGTCCCTGGCAGAAAACTAAAATAAAAGAAAAAGACTAAATAGTGAACGTTCGCTAAACAGATATAACCTAATGAATGAGTTCACTGAAAGACCTAAACAAACGAACGATCTCTAAGTATCTAACCTAAATAAATAAACTGGATCTAAGAAAACCGAAACTAAAAAAAAATAAAACCGGCCAAATCGGGGCGGTTCTTTTACCGGTTCACGGCGGCAGGTCGGCGGTTAATTGGGGCGGCGGTTCCGGCGACGAGATGCGGCAGCGGCGGCGGCACTGCGAGGCGGCGGAGCTTGCAGTGGCGGCGGCGTCGTCAGCGGCGCGGCAGCGCGGGCGAGATGTGAGGCGAGGCGAGGTGGCTCTGACGCGGCGGCTCGGCTTCGGGCGCGGGGGAAGGCGCGGGTGGCGGCGCAGGCAAGCGGTGGTGGTGGTGCAGCGGCGAGGCGGCAGCGTAGTTCCGGCAAGCGGCAAAGTGCGGCGGCGGCGTAGTTCCGGCGAGCGGCAAAGTGCGGTGGCGGCGCGAGATGCGAGGGAGAGAGAGAGAGGGCGGCGGGCGCGGCCTTATAGGTGGGAGGAGGCGGCGGTGGCGTGGAGAAGGGGCAAAGCGAGGCGGCGGCGGAGTCCTGGTGCAGGACGGTGGCAGCATCGCCGTGCGAGTGCGGGAGTCCGCCCGAGCTCGGGGACGAGCGGGGCGCGGCGCTGGGCTGGGCCGCAGCCTGGCTGGCTAGCTGGGCCAGCCCAGTTCGGCGGAGTTTTTAAAAAAATTCACAGATAACAAAAGAAACAGAATAAAACAAATATGTTATATAGGCATATAATATATCAAAATTTTCAGAAAAAGATTGTCTACAACGTGAACATTTTTCTAGAGTCAAATAAAATTCATACAAATTCCGATAAAGCAAAGAGTGCTACTGGTCTATTAAATCTAATAAAAATCATTTTAAAAATACCAAAATGATTTCAAATTTAATTTTTCTCCAATTTTCTAATGTAGGGAATCATGTTACCCTATTTTCCATATATTTTATTGTTGGAGAAAAATAATTTGAATAAAACTCAAACAATTCCAAATTGAAAATAATTTCAAAAGGACTTTGAATTTGATCCTTGAAACTCCCAACTCATATTTCATAATTTGAAGAAGTCATTTTATCTCCTCTCGTGAAAACCATTGAGTTTCTTAAAGTTTCTGAATTTGAAATATTTCCAAATAAAATTCAAATCTTTTCAAAACCCTTTTCATTTATTTAAATGGAAGAAGTCATGTTATCTTCTCTCGAGGGTTTTGTATTTGAGAAGAATTTGAATTCACGGAGATCAAAATGCAAAAGGTGAAAGTTTGGGAAATTCCTGTTATTCCCTCTCATTTAACTTCCAAAAAGTTTCGAATTTCACTCAATCAATCACACAACAATCAAACAATCAATCTATCTATCTATTTATTATAACATTCCAAAATTTAGAATTTTGGGATGTTACACATCTCCATAGCTCATTGATTAGCCTCGTTGATGTGAGACTTTCTCCCTTTTTTGTCTTCTCCACATAACCCCCATCATTATATTCTATTCCACCCATAGTGCTATATCCATGGCTCACGCTCATGTATTGCGTGAAGGTTGAAAAAGTTTGAGATTACTAAAGTATGAAACAATTGCTTGGCTTGTCATCGGGGTTGTGCATGATGAGAGCATTCTTGTGTGACGAAAATGGAGCATGACTAAACTATATGATTTTGTAGGGATGAACTTTCTTTGGCCATGTTATTTTGAGAGGACATAATTGCTTAGTTAGTATGCTTGAAGTATTATTATTTTTATGTCAATATTGAACTTTTATCTTGAATCTTTAGGATCTGAATATTCATACCACAATTAAGAAGAATTACATTGAAAATATGCCAAGTAGCATTCCACATCAAAATTTCTGATTTTATCATTTACCTACTCGAGGACGAGCAGGAATTAAGCTTGGGGATGCTTGCTACGTCTCCAATGTATCTATAATTTTTTATTGTTCCATGCTATATTATATTATGTTTTGGACATTATTGGTCTTTATTATACACTTTTATATTATTTTTGGGACTAACCTATTAACCGGAGGCCCAGCCCAGAATTGCTGTTTTTTGCCTATTTCAGAGTTTCGCAGAAAAAGAATATCAAACGGAGTCCAAACGGAATGAAACCTTCGGGAACGTGATTTTCGAAACAAACGTGATCCAGAGGACTTGGACCCTACGTCAAGACATCAACCAGGAGGCCGCGAGGTAGGGGCGCGCCTATCCCCCCTGGGCGCGCCCTCCACCCTCGTGGACCCCCTGTTGCTCCACCAACGTACTCCTTCCTCCTATATATACCTACGTACCCCCAAACTACTAGATACGGAGCCAAAACCCTAATTCCACCGCCGTAACTTTCTGTATCCATGAGATCCCATCTTGGGGCCTTTTCCGGAGCTCCGCCGGAGGGGGCATCAATCATGAAGGGCTTCTACATCAACACCATAGCCCCTCCGATGAAGTGTGGGTAGTTTACCTCAGACCTTCGGGTCCATAGTTATTAGCTAGATGGCTTCTTCTCTCTTTTTGGATCTCAATACAAAGTTCTCCCCCTCTCTTGTGGAGATCTATTCGATGTAATCTTCTTTTGTGGTGTGTTTGTTGAGACCGATGAATTGTGGGTTTATGATCAAGTTTATCTATGAACAATATTTGAATCTTCTCTGAATTCTTTTATGTATGATTGGTTATCTTTGCAAGTCTCTTCGAATTATCAGTTTGGTTTGGCCTACTAGATTGATCTTTCTTGCAATGGGAGAAGTGCTTAGCTTTGGGTTCAATCTTGCGGTGTTCTTTCCCAGTGACAGTAGGGGCAGCAAGGCGCGTATTGTATTGTTGCCATTGAGGATAACAAGATGGGGTTTATATCATATTGCATGAGTTTATCCCTCTACATCATGCCATCTTGCTTAAAGCGTTACTCTGTTCTCTTGAACTTAATACTCTAGATGTATGCTGGATAGCGGTCGATGTGTGGATTTATAGTAGTAGATGCGGGCAGGAGTCGGTCTACTTGTCTTGGACGTGATGCCTATATACATGATCATACCTAGATATTCTCATAACTATGCTCAATTCTGTCAATTGCTCAACAGTAATTTGTTTACCCACCGTGAATACTTATGCTCTTGAGAGAAGCCACTAGTGAAACCTATGGCCCCCGGGTCTATTTTCCATCATATTAATCTTCCAATACTTAGTTATTTTTATTGCCTTTTATTTTACTTTGCATATTTATCATAAAAAATACCAAAAATATTATCTTATCATATCTATCAGATCTCACTCTCATAAGTGACTATGTAGGGATTGACAACCCCTTATCGCGTTGGTTGCGAGGATTTATTTGTTTGTGTAGGTGCGAGGGGCTCGTGTGTGGCCTCCTACTGGATTGATACCTTGGTTCTCAAAAACTGAGGGAAATACTTACGCTACTTTGCTGCATCACCCTTTCCTCTTCAAGGGAAAACCAACGCAGTGCTCAAGAGGTAGCAGCCGTGTTCAAGCTGCTTCCAGTGGATTGTTGTGGTTGTTGGCCCTCAACCTCTTAAAATGTGCTAGTTGTTATTATATATGTTAAGTATGTAGATATGGACCATATGGTTGTCAAAACCGTGTTACGAATATCCTCCTTTTGTCGAATAGTGTGACCATTATATATATGTTACTCAAACTCTGTTACCCAAGTTCATAAATTTTCATGGAAAGTATTAGTATCGTACAGAGTTCATTGAGTTTAAGCATGTGCCCGATGTCCAAAAGGCATTTGCATATTAACTGTCCATATTGCAAATTCACACACATGTTAGCATAAGGAAACATATGTGTAACATACTAATCATCGCACACGAGTACTCATAGACGCATCATGTGCGATACTCCTAGCCACCGCAAGCAACTAATTTGCATTTTTCAAAGATTTTTGTACACACAGAAACGCACACGAACTAACTGTATTGACCGTCTGTGTTGTAATTTCTCATCGCAAACAGTCCATCTGAGTCGGCTGTTTGCCACGTATCACACACATCTTGTTTACACGACTTGTTTGCGTTCTTTTGGCTCATCGCAAACAGTTCATCCATGTGAAATGTATGCCACATATCACACACATCTTGTTAAGTTGAACTGTTTATGTTGTGTTCCCTAATCGAAAACAGTTCGTCCGAGTGAACCATATGTCGTATATCGCACACACATTGATATGGCCGCTTGTTTCTGTTGTTCTACCTCATCGCAAATAGTTCGAATGGATTAACCATGTGTCCTGCATCGCACACACATTGATATGGCTGCTCGTTTCGGTTGTTCTGCCTCATCGCAAACAGTTGGAATGGATTAACCATGTGCCCTGCATCACACACGCAACTAAAATTTGAACCGTGTTTGATGGCTCCGCCATCACAAACATTTTGCACCTTTTTGACGGGTTTTTTACACCACCGTTTGAGATTATTGCATCGCACACAGTTTTGGCAAAGGAGTCTATGATCGTAGTGTCGCGTTAGCAGTATCCTGTAGTAGTGCAAGCATCTAAGCTTGGGGATGCGCCGGAAGGGATCCCATCTTTCTTCTTCAACAACTATCGGTATGCCTTTATTTTTGTTTTGTTCACATAATATGCGTCTTTTGTGTTTATTTTTTCCTTTTCTTTTATGCACCATGCTTGTTGGGGATGATGGTTCTTTGTTGATTTGTAAAATTCTTCATCGCTTAACTTAAACCTTTTGAGTATAGCTTTATAGAATGCTCTTTGTGCTTTACTTAAATCTTTTGAGTATGGCTTTTATAAAATGCTCTATATGCTTCACTTATATATTTTGAGCTTGGATATTGGTCTATCTATATTCACTGTAGAATGATCTATGAACTTCACTTATATCTTTTAGAGTATGAATAAAATTATCATCGATTTGGAAGAGTATCATTAAAATGTCAATGCTTAGCTAAAAAGCTTTAAACAAAAATTCTTGTGTGGGGACAACCCGATATTTATCCTTGTTGTTTTTGTGTGTTCACATGATTATTTTCTAATGTAGTAATCATGTTTTATAGCTTTTGTTTCAATAAAGTGCCAAGTAAGACCTTTGGGATAGTGCAAATGCTTGTTGATTTGATTCTGTGCAAAAAGAGAAACTTTTGCGCTTAGTATTTGATTTTAATTTTTTTACTGGAGCATATAAAAATTCTGAAATTTTTACAAACTGTTGGGTTATAATTTTTTAGGATGTCCTAATGTTTCATAATTTTTGGAGTTATAGAAGTATGGTTCTAGTTCAGATAATTACGAGTTGTTCTGTTTTTGACATAATCTGTTTTGTTTGCATAGTTTGCTTGTTTTAGCATTTCCATACCTTATATTGAGTGATATAAATTGTGGAAATGATAGAGTATAGTAGGCATTATGTGAGAACAATTTTGGATCTTGTCTTGACTGTACCAAAGAGAATGGTTTATTTATTATCATACTAACCTATCTTACGAGTTCCGTTAAGTTTTGTGTGATTGAAGTTTTCAAGTTTTGGTGAGACATCTATATGAGGAGAATAAGGAGTTGCGAGACCCTAAGCTTGGGGATGCCCAAGGCACCCCAATATAATATTCAAGGAGGACTCCAGCGTCCAAGCTTGGGGATGCCCCGGAAGGCATCCCCTCTTTCGTCTTCAACATTATCGGTAACCTCACTTGGAGCTATATTTTTATTCATCACATGATATGTGTTTTTCTTGGAACGTCGTTTTATTTTATTAGGATCTGCTTGTTGTTATTTAGAATAATGTTTTGTATCTTTTATTTCAATAAAAGTGGCAAGTATAGCCTTTACCATGCTCAATTTGCAAGACTATATGTTGCTGTTTGAAAACAGAAAGTTTTATATTATTGTACGAATTCTTCAAAAAAGTTAGAACGCTATAAAATCTTGAGAATTTACGTTTGAATGCAAATGCACAATCGATTAGGATCATGGATCACTCTTTCATGTCACATACATCTTGGTGGAGCGCACAAAATGATATGAGTGAAATAACATGCACGCATCACCAAAGACATAAGTGAATGATCATACACACATAATTGTAGGTATAAGCATTAAGCACACATTAAGAAAAGTTTGATCAACCTTACAACCAAACTTAGTACCTCACAAGCATCAAACAACCAAGTAGCACGGATCAAACGAACAAGGTAGCAAAAACTTAATAAAACCAAAGAGCAAAAGCGAGACTCTCTCTCTCTCTCAAAGCCTAATGATATATACAATTTCTCCCCCTTTGGCAACAAGTACCAAAAATCTTGAAAAGGTATAGAGCTATGCGTCTCTCTAGGCACGATCCTCTGGAGATCCTAAAGGGGTCTTCTGGCTTGTGGCTCCGGTGTGTGTAGATGGCGTGGAGAGAAGTGCATCTGCAAATGCCTCTGAAGATGTCTGCTGGACTGGGGGTGTAGACACTGGAGGTGGCACTGGAGCAGTAGCGGCAGGTGCAGAGTGAGTAGGCCTCGTGTCTACAACTGGCACAACTGAAGATCTGGGTGCCCTGGGTACAGCCTGGAACCTCTGAGTGGTAGGTCACTCATCTCCACTATCCTCGGCAGCAATCCTGCTTGCCTCAACATCTGCCTATAGCTTTTCCACAACTGTTTGTACCTCAATGATCTTCACATCAAGATCATGAATCTTTGTCTTGACAACCCGCTCTAGACTCTCCTGCTTCTTGGAGATGTTGTCCAGACTCCTCTTAATCCTCAAGGTGGCCTCTAGCAGATATGTCATCTGATCATTCTTTGACTTGAGGTTTGCAATGGATGCATTGGGAGTTGCGGCTTACCGAGCTACTTTAGCTGCTGCTGCCTGGGCCTCCCCTTGAACCTCAACAGATGTGGGGTGTGAGGGATACATCACCACCACATTATCCACGAACTCTAGCTAAAGAGGGAGGTGCTCATGATCTAGTAGATATGTGTCTATACCAACTTTGGAGTTGATAAGCATCTGAATGTGTGAGGCATATCCACAAGACCTCTTCTGGTCAGCAGTTGTCCTCTTGACCGTCTCTACAATCAAACTCATAACATTTAACTTCTTAGGTGGGGAGTCAAACAAGTGAAGCGAATTGTTGGAGTGGCCATATATCATCTTGTCATCTCCAGACTTGGGCAAAAGGGTATGCCTCAAGATAGTGTTGGTTGTGGCCAACCCTGCTAGAAAATGCTTGACTGACCCAAGCTTGTGTGTACCAAGATCTTTCTTGGGAATTTCCTTGTACATATTTTCATTGAGTTGTGGTCCATCCTGGGCTTCCCATAAATATCAACATCATCTTCATCTTCCTTAGGGGCATTAATAAGAGCAGCCCATTCAGAGATTGATGACTGGTACTTGGAACCCTTAGTCATCCATGCAATCCTCCCATCTGGATAGAAGTGTGTTGTGGAGTAGAATTGCATGATCAACTCATCATTCCACTTAGTGAGCTTCTGGCCAACAAATTTGTTAACACCTGCAAGCGTAAAACTCTCATGAACACGGGGGAAATAATCTTCATTGGCATCAATGTATTTCTAGTCCACCCACTTCATGTCACTGACAATGGGCTTGTTGTCAAGCAAAACTATCTCATAGAAATCTTGTTGTTCTCTGGTGTGGAAACGGTAGTCATAAGCAGTCCTTCTCCTGACTGAATAGGGATCCACTTTCCTCCACTCTCGTAGACCCTTGTCCTTCCCGGGCACCATGTTTTCTGCAACAGGGTGTGCATTATCTATTGGGAAACGTGGCATGCAATTTCAAAAAAATATACGCTCATGCAAGATCTATCTACGCTCATACTCAGAGTGACAAATCCTAATCTCGATCTATGCCAATCCAACAAACACCTTCGGAGATACCTGTAGAGCATCTTTATAATAACCAAGTTACGTTGTCACGTTTGATAGCACACAAGGTATTCCTATAGTATCCAGAAGTTGCATAATCTCATAGTCGAAGGTATATGTATTTGACATGAAGAAAGCAATAGCAATAAAACTGAACGATCAATATGCTAAGCTAACGGATGGGTCATGTCCATCACATCATTCTCCTAATGATGTGATCCTGTTATCAAATGACAACTCATGTGTCATGTCCATGGTTAGGAAACATTAACCATCTTTGATCAACGAGCTAGTCAAGTAGAGGCTCACTAGGGACACAATGTTTGTCTATGTATTCACACATGTATTAAGGTTTCCGATCAATACAATTCTAGCATGAATAATAAACATTTATCATGAATAAGGAAATACAAATAACAACTTTATTATTGCCTCTAGGGCATATTTCCTTCGGTCTCCCACTTGCACTAGAGTCAATAATCTAGATTACATTATAATGATTATAACACCCATGGAGTCTTGGTGTTGATCATGTTTTGCTCATGGAAGAGGCTTAGTCAACGGGTCTGCTACACTCAGATCCGTATGTATTTTGCAAATCTCTATGTCTCCCTCCTTGACTTGATCACGGATGGAGTTGAAGCGTCTCTTGATGTGTTTGGTTATTTTGTGAAATCTAGATTCCTTCACTAAGGCAATTGCTCCAATATTGTCACAAAAGATTTTCATTGGACCGATGCACTAGGTATTACACCTAGATCGGATATGAACTCCTTCATTTGCTGCTTCTGAAGCAGCTATGTACTTTGATTCACACATAGATCCTGCCACGACGCTCTGCTTGGAACTGCACCAACTGACAGCTCCACCATTCAATATAAATACGTATTCGGTTTGTGACTTAGATTCATCCAGATCAGTGTCAAAACTAGCATCGACGTAACCATTTACGATGAGCTCTTTGTCACCTCCATAAACCAGAAACATATCTTTAGTCCTTTCAGGTACTTCAGGATGTTCTTGACCGTTGTCCAGTGATCCACTCCTGGATTACTTTGGTACCTCTCTGCCAGACTTATAGCAAGGCACACATTAGGTTTGGTACACAGCATAGCATACATGATAGAACCTATGTCTGAGGCATAGGGAATGACTTCATTTTCTCTCTATCTTCTGAAGTGGTCGGGCATTGAGTCTGACTCAACTTCACAGCTTGTAACACAGGCAAGAACCCTTTCTTTGACCAATCCATTTTGAACTTCTTCAAAACTTTATCAAGGTATGTGCTTTGTGAAAGTCCTATTAAGTGTCTTGATCTATCTCTATAGATCTTGATGCCCAATATATAAGCAGCTTCACCGAGGTCTTTCATTGAAAAACTTTTATTCAAGTATCCTTTTATGCTATCCAGAAATTCTATGTCATTTCCAATCAACAATATGTCATCCACATATCATATTAGAAATGCTACAGAGCTCCCACTCACATTCTTGTAAATACAAGCTTCTCCGAAAGTCTGTATAAAACCATATGATTTGATCACCTCATAAAAGCATATATTCCAACTCCGAGATGCTTGCACCAGTCCATGGATGGATCACTGGAGCTTGCACACTTTGTTAGCACCTTTAGGATCGACAAAACCTTCTGGTTGCATCATATACAACTCTTCTTTAAGAAATCCATTAAGGAATGCAGTTTTGATGTCCATTTGCCAGATTTCATAATCATAAAATGCGGCAATTGCTAACATGATTCGGACAGACTTAAGCATCGCTACGGGTGAGAAGGTCTCATCGTAGTCAACTCCTTGAACTTGTCGAAAACCTTTCGCGACAAGTCGAGCTTTGTAGACAGTAACATTACCATTAGCGTCAGTCTTCTTCTTAAAGATCCATTTATTTTCTATGGCACGCCGATCATCGGGCAAGTCAACCAAAGTCCATACTTTGTTCTCATACATGGATCTATCTCAAATTTCATGGCCTCAAGCCATTTATCGGAATCAGGGCTCACCATAGCTTCTTCATAGTTTGTAGGTTTGTCATGGTCTAGTAACGGACTTCTAGAATAGGATTACTGTACCACTCTGGTGCGGAACATGCTCTGTTCGACCTACGAGGTCCTGTAGTAACTTGATTTGAAGTTTCATGATCATCATCATTAGCTTCCTCTCTAGTTGGTGTAGGCATCACGGGAACGGTTTTCTCTGATGAGCTACTTTCCAATTAGAGAGAAGGTACAATTACCTCATCAAGTTCTACTTTCCTCCCACTAACTTCTTTCGAGAGAAACTCCTTCTCTAGAAAGTTTCCATTCTTGGCAACAAATGTTTTGCCTTCAAATTTGTGGTAGAAGGTGTACTCAATTGTTTCCTTAGGGTATCCTATGAAGATGCAATTCTCCGATTTGGGTTCGAGCTTATCAGGCTGAAGCCTTTTGTAGCGACCCGACCCGAATGGATCAAGTGCTCTGTGCTCAGGTGTCATCCCTGGATCAGTAATGCTGACACCACACAGTACATCGAAGGATTTATAGCAGAGTGGCAATCACACACTTATTACATCGTTGTCTCAAAGAGAACTTATTACAATAAATATGGCTTAAGGCCATCTAATAATGATAACAGCGGAAGACTCGGAAGATAAATGGGTCCATCAACTCCAACGGCATCACTGAGTATAGAACCACAACCTAAAAGCACCTTACTCGTCGTCTGAAAAGTCTGCAACATGAGAAGTTGCAGCCCGAAAACGGGTCAGCACATGGAATATGCTGGCAATGTAACACATAGAGAGTAATGGAATGCAACGGCTATACTATATGCATATATGGCTGGTGGAAAGCTCTATGGTTACAGTTTTGCGTAAAGCCAGTTTTTCCCTACTGCAAAGGAATAAATTTATTTAACTATCATGGTAGTTGTTAAACATCGAGAATGGTTGACAGCATTCCGATCCCAATTAAGTAATTAAAACCCATTAATATTAATTAGAGTAACATGTTGAGATTCACATGATATTCAAGTACTAGATACTCAAGTTGTCCATAACCGGGGACACGGATAATCATGATTAGTTTGTACACTCTGCAGAGGTTTGCGCACTTTTCCCACAAGACTCGATCGCCTCCGTTTGGTTTCTCGCACTACATGGTGTTTGAGAAGACGGATGACCGAGACACGGTCTTTCAGAAGCGCTAGCACCTTACATGTGGGTAGACCGGTACACCTACTTTCCCCTACATTTGCTAGTCTACCCGTAAGAGTTCGCACAACTTAGTCAACTATGCCAGAGCCCATAATGGCTTGTGGCTGCACACGGAAGTTACTAGCATGAATGATCTTATGATCCCTTTGAGCCTGGGTGGCGGTCCAAAATAAAACAGGCAAGTCCCGATAGACATCAGGTGCCTCAATCCACCCAGATGTGTGTTTAAGTTGCCACCTTAGGTAAACCATTAAATTAACAAACTCACATCTGTCATGGATATCACTCACCCAATCCACGTCTACTAGCATAGCATGGCATAATAAGCAAACGTAGAAGTAACTCCCAAAGGTTTCATAATAAACAGGTAATAGGTACTACCTCATCTACTTCCCATCCCACAATTTAATTAGATCCTAATCATGCAATGTGAGAGGATTGATCTAATGCAATAAAACATGGGTTGTAGAAAAGGTATGATCAAAGTGTTACTTGCCTTGCTGATGATCCGCGATACCTAGGGTTTCGAAGTAACAAGCGGCGCAATCCGGGTGATCTATCGCAGACAAACAACAAGCACACAATAAGTACTCATCTAATGCACAGGTAAAACTCGAACAAGAGAATGAACCAGAGAGTTCAACTTAAGAACTCCGGTTGCAAAGAAAGAACGAACCGAACAAAGAAACGGAAAACAAACAGCGGAAGAAAACAACTCGGTTCTAGCAAGTTGAAACTAGGTCAAATTTTACTGTGGCAAAAACTTGTTCAAGTTGATTAGTCGGAACGGCAGTTTCGAAACGAAACTCCGGGCGCTTGAATCACCTGATTCTGATAAATGAGCGAGAAGAAAGACTAGAACGAAGATCGGATCTGAGATCACAATCGCGGAATAAATCCGACAAAAAGAAAGAGACGAACGGTTAAACGAACGGACGTTCGTTAACCGGGAATAATCGGTGACCACGTTCGTTGAGACGAACGGTCCGAAAGAAGAACGAAAACCGATCTAGGGTTTTCGGAAAAGAAACCGAAAAGAAAAAAACCGGAAAGAAAACGGAACGGTTCTTTTAAGAAAAACCGAACCGAGGCGAGGGGTTGCGCGGCTACCTCGGGAGGCGGGGCTCCGGGCGGCGACTTAGGGCGGCGGCGGTGGCTATAGGCGGCGGCGGCTTGGGGCTTGGGGTGGTGTGGGAAGGGGGGGGGTGTTGGGTATTTATATAGGAGGGGGGCTAGAGACTTGGGGAAGGGGTCAAGGGGAGGCGGCGGCGGCTTGGAGTCCAAGCCGAACTCGGCCTGGCGGCGGTGTCTGGCGGCTGCGCCTGGCGCACGGGGCGGCTGGGCCCTTGGCCCAGGCGGGCGCTTTGGTCTCCTTTTTTAAATCGTTTACGCGCGCAGAAAAACAAAAGAAAGAAAATCTAAACGAACTCCAAAATTCCTAAAGTAAATTTTCCCCGACTCCTAAAAATGAGTCGAACAAAATGAACTTTACTCCGTACCTAGAATGCAATTTTTGAAAACGCGCATTTTTTTCCTATCCAAATAAAAAGCAAACAAAACTCCGGCAAAACCAAAATTTGATTTATTCATTAAATCTTAATTTTTCCTAAATTTGGGAAAGTCATATTATTCCCTCTCTTATATTTTTGATATTGGAAAAATAATTGAAGATGAAATAAATAAATCAAATGATCCTCTTTTCAAAATTTGAGAAAACTCTCAAATATGAAAATAACGAAATCTCCAACTCTCTCCGAAGGTCCTTGAGTTGCGTGAAATTTTTAGGATCAACCAAAATGCATGAAAATATGATATGCATGATGATCTAGTGTATAACATTCCAAATTGCAAATTTGGGATGTTACACCTTTTGACATAAGTGTCGCAACCCCAAACTTTAAGAAACAACAGCTTATGTTTCTTGCCAAACCACAATTCATACGGTGTCGTCTCAACGGATTTACATGGTGCCCTATTTAACGTGAATGCAACTGTCTCTAATGCATAACCCCAAAACGATAGTGGTAAATCGGTAAGAGACATCATAGATCACACCATATCTAATAAAGTACGGTTACGACGTTCGGACACACCATTATGCTGTGGTGTTCCAGGTGGTGTGAGTTGTGAAACTATTCCACATTGTTTTAAATGAAGGCCAAACTCGTAACTCAAATATTCGCCTCCGCGATCAGATCGTAGAAACTTTTTTTCTTGTTACGATGATTCTCCACTTCACTCTGAAATTCTTTGAACTTTTCAAATGTTTTAGACTTGTGTTTCATTAAGTATATATACCCATATATACTCAAATCATCTATGAAGGTGAGAAAATAACGATACCCGCCGCGTGCTTCAACACTCATTGGACCGCATACATCGGTATGTATTATTTCCAATAAGTCATTAGCTCGCTCATTGTTCCGGAGAACAGAGTTTTAGTCATCTTGCCCGTGAGGCATGGTTCGCAAGTATCAAATGATTCATAATCAAGTGATTCCAAAAGTCCATCCGCATGGAGTTTCTTCACGCGCTTTACACCAATATGACCTAAACTACAGTGCCACAAGTATGTTGCACTATCATTATCAACTTTGTATCTTTTGGCATCAATATTATGAATATGTGTATTACTATGATCGAGATTCAATAAACCATTAACATTGGGTGTATGACCATAGAAGGTTTTATTCATGTAAACAGAACAACAATTATTCTCCGACTTAAATGAATAATCGTATTGCAATAAACATGATCCAATCATATTCATGCTCAACTCAAACACCAAATAACATTTATTTAGGTTCAACACTAATCACGAAGGTAGAGGGAGTGTGCGATGGTGATCGTATCAACCTTAGAATCACTTCCAACACACACACATCGTCACCTCACCCTTAACTAGTCTTTGTTCATTTTGCAACTCCTGTTTCGAGTTACTAAACTTAGCAACTGAACCGCTATAAAATACCCAGGGGCTACTACGAACACTAGTAAAGTACACATCAATAACATGTATATCAAATATACCTTTGTTCACTTTGTCATCCTTCTTATCCACCAAGTATTTGGGGTAGTTCCTCTTTCAGTGACCATTTCCTTTGCAGTAGAAGCACTCAGTTTCAGGCTTGGGTCTAGCTTTGAGCTTCTTCATGGGAGCGGAAACTTGCTTGCTATTCTTC
The DNA here is from genome assembly GCF_003073215.2 of Triticum urartu. Classification (NCBI taxonomy): domain Eukaryota; kingdom Viridiplantae; phylum Streptophyta; class Magnoliopsida; order Poales; family Poaceae; genus Triticum; species Triticum urartu. The sequence continues at coordinate 433,786,474 of NC_053025.1, read as the reverse complement.
TTGAAGTTCCCTTTTCTGTCCCTTGCCCTTTTCTTAAAACTAGTGGTCTTATTAACCATCAACACTTGATGCTCTTTCTTGATTTCTACCTTCGCCGATTTCAGCATTGCGAAGAGCTCGGGAATTGTTTTTGTCATCCCTTGCATATCATAGTTCATCATGAAGTTCTAGTAGCTTGGTGGTAGTGACTAAAGAACTCTGTCATTCACTATCTTATCTGGAAGATTAACTCCCACTTGATTCAAGTGATTGTCGCACCCAGACATTCTGAGCACATGCTCACTGGCTGAGCTATTCTTCTCCATCTTGTAGGCAAAGTACCTGTCAGAGGTCTCATACCTCTCGACACGGGCATGAGTCCGAAATACCAATTTCAGCTCTTGGAACATCTCATATGCTCCATGGCGTTCAAAATGCTTTTGAAGTCCCGGTTCTTAAGCCGTAAAGCATGGTGCACTAAACTATTAAGTAGTTATCATACCGAGCTTGCCAAACATTCATAATGTTTGCATCTGCTCCTGGAATAGGTCTGTCACCTAGCGGTGTATCAAGGACATAATTCTTTTGTGCAGCAATGAGGATAATCCTCAGATCACGGACCTAGTCCGCATTATTGCTCAACTTAGTTTTCTCTAGGAACATATCAAAAATAGGGGAGCTACATCGCGAGCTATTAATCTACAACATATATATATATATATGCAAATACTATCAGGGCTAAGTTCATGATAAATTAAGTTCAATTAATCAAATTACTTAAGAAATCCCACTTAGATAGACATCCCTCAAGTCATCTAAATGATACATGATCAAAATCAACTAAACCATGTCCGATCATCACATGAGATGGAGTAGTCATCAATGGTGAACATCTCTATGTTGATCATATCTACTATATGATTCATGTTCGACCTTTCGGTCTCCAGTGTTCCGAGGCCATGTCTGTACATGCCAGGCTCGTCAAGTTTAACCTGAGTATTCCGCATGTGCAAAACTGTCTTGCACCCGTTGTATGTGAATGTAGAGTCTATCACACCCGATCATCACATGGTGTCTCAACACGACGAACTGTCACAACGGTGCATACTCAGGGAGAACACTTATAACTTGAAATTTAGTTAAGGGATCATCTTATAATGCTACCGCCATACTAAGCAAAATAATATGCATAAAAGATAAACATCACATGCAATCAAAATATGTGACATGATATGGCTATAATCATATTGTGCTTTTGATCTCTATCTCCAAAGCATCGTCGTGATCTCCATCGTCACTGGCTCGACACCTTGATCTCCATCGTAGTGTCATGGTGGTCTCGCCAACTATTGCTTTTACAACTATCGCTAATGCATAGTGATAATGTAAAGCAATTACATGGCGTTTGCATTTCATACAATAAAGAGACAACCGTAAGGCTCCTGTCGGTTGTCAGATATCTTAAAAAACATGATCATCTCATCATCATGTCTTGACCATATCACATCACAACATGCCCTGCAAAAACAAGTTAGACGTCCTCTACTTTGTTGTTGCAAGTTTTACGTGGCTGCTATGGGCTTCTAGCAAGGACCATTCTTACCTACACATCAAAACCACAATGGTTATTTATCAAGTTTGATGTTTTAACCTTCAACAAGGACCAGCCGCAGTCAAATTCGATTCAACTAAACTAGGAGAAACAGACACCCGCCAGACACCTTTATGCAAAACTAGTTGCATGTCTGTCGGTGGAACCGGTCTCATGAATGTGGTCATGTAAGGTTGGTCCGGGACACTTCATCCAACAATACCGCCGAATCAAAATAAGACATTGGTGGTAAGCAGTATAACGATCACCGCCCACAACTCTTTGTGTTCTATTCGTGCATATCATCTACGCATAGACATGGCTCGGATGCAACTGTTGGGAAATGTAGCATGCAATTTAAAAAAATTCCTACGCTCACACAAAATTTATCTAGGAGATGCATAGCAACGAGAAGGGGAGAGTGTGTCCACATACCCTCGTAGACCGAAAGCGGAAGCGTTTGACAACGCGGTTGATGTAGTGGAACTTCTTTTAGATCTGACCGATCAAGCACCGAACGTACGGCACCTTCGAGTTCTGTACATGCTCAGCGCGATGACGTCTCTTTGCCTTCTTGATCCAACAAGGTGTCTAGGAAGTAGATGAGTTTCGTCAGCACGATGGTGTGGTGACATTGATGGTAAAGTGATTCTCGCAGGGCTTCGCCTAAGCACCGCAAAACTATGACCGGGGGTGTAAACTGTGGAGGGGGCGCCGCACACGGATAACGATTGTTGTTCTATGTTCTAGGCGCCCCCTCCCCACGTATATATAGGTGGGAGGGGAGGAGAGGCAGCCATGGGGCACCCCAAGTAGGAGGAATCCTACTTGGGGTCCTCCCTAATTCGGCCTCCCCCCTTTCCTTATTTCCGGAGGGGGGAAAAGGGAAGAGGGAAGGGAGGAAGGAAAGGGGGGCGAACCCCCTCTTCCTTCTCCAATTTGGCCTCCTGCCTAAGGGGGGCGCCACCCCTTGCGGGCTGGTGTGCTCCCCTCTTATGGCCCATATGGCCCATATCTTTACCCCGGGGGTTCCGATAACCCCCCCCCGGTACTCTGATAAATACTCGATACTATCCGGAACACTTCCGGTGTCCGAATACTATCATCCTATATATCAATATTTACCTCTAGACCATTCCGAGACTCCTCGTCATGTCTGTGATCTCATCCGGGACTCCGAACAACATTCGGTCACCAAGTCACATAACTCATATAATACTAAATCGTCATCGAACGTTAAGCGTGCGGACCCTACGGGTTCGAGAACTATGTAGACATGACCGAGACACCTCTCTGGTCAATAACCAATAGTGGAACCTGGATGCTCATATTGGCTCCTACATATTCTACGAAGATCTTTATTGGTCGAACTGTTATGACAACATACGTTATTCCCTTTGTCATCGGTATGTTACTTGCCCGAGATTCGATCGTCGGTATCCACATACCTAATTCAATCTCGTTACCGTCAAGTCTCTTTACTCGCTCTGTAATACATCATCCCGCAAATAACTCATTAGTAACTTTGCTTCCAAGGCTTCTTATGATATGCATTACTGAGAGGGCCCAAAGATACCTCTCCGATACTCAAAGTGACAAATCCTAATCTTGATCTATGCCAACCCAACAAACACCTTTGGAGATACCTGTAGAGCATCTTTATAATCACCCGGTGACGTTGTGAAGTTTGAAAGCACACAAGGCATTCTTCCAGTATCCGGAAGTTGCATAATCTCATAGTTGAAGGAATATGCTTTTGACATGAAGAAAGCAATAGCAATAAAACTGAACGATCTATATGTTAAGCTAACAGATGGGTCATGTCCATCACATCATTCTCCTAATGATGTGATCCTATTATCAAATGACAAATCATGTCCATGGTTAGGAAACCTTAACCATCTTTGATCAACGAGCTAGTCAAGTAGAGGCTCACCAGGGACACAGTGTGTCTATGTATTCACACATCTATTAAGGTTTCCGAACAATACAAGTCTAGCATGAATACTACACATTTATCATGAATAAGGAAATATAAATAACAACTTTATTATTGCCTCTATGGCATATTTCCTTCATTGTCATGGTTTGGGATATTGGGCTTGAGCTTCCTGAGCACTGCTACTTCTTGAGCTTGCGTTGGTTTTTCCCTTGAAGAGGAAAGGGTGTTGCAGCAAAGTAGAGTAAGTATTTTCCTCAGTTTTGAGAACCAAGGTATCTATCCAGTAGGAGACAACACACAAGTCACTGAATACCTGCACAAAGAAACACCAACTTGCACCCAAAGCGATAAAGGGGTTGTCAATCCCTTCACGGTTATTTGCAAAGTGAGATCTGATAGAGATGGATAAATGGTAAAGTAATATTTTTGGTTTATGGAACAGAAAGTAAAAGATTGCAAAGGAAGTAATTAGGAAACTAAAATAGTAGATCGGAAAATTATATGACGGAAAGTAGAAGATTATATGATGGAAAATAGACCTGGGGCCATAAGTTTCACTAGAGGCTTCTCACAAGATAGAAAATATTACAGTGGGTGAACAAATTACTACCAAGCAATTGATAGAAAAGCGCAAAGTTATGACGATATCTAAGGCAATGATCATGAATATAGGCATCGCGTCCATATCAAGTAGACCAACTCCTGCCTGCAACTACTACTACTACTACTCCACACATCGAACGACTCCTGCCTGCATCTAGAGTATTAAGTTCATGAAGAACAGAGTAACACATTAAGTAAGATGACATGATGTAGCGGGATAAACTCAAGCAATATGATGAAAACCCCATCTTGTTATCCTCGATGGCAACAATACAATACGTCCCTTGTTGCCCCTACTGTCACTGGGAAAGGACACCGCAAGATTGAACTCAAAGCTAAGCACTTCTCCCATTGCAAGAAAAACCAATCTAGTTGGCCAAACCAAATCGATAGTTTGAAGAGACTTGCAAAGATATCAAATCATGCATATAAGAATTTAGAGGAGATTCAAATAATATTCATAGATAAGCTGATCATAGATCCACAATTCATCGGATCTCGGCAAACACACCGCAAAAAGGTATTACATCGAATAGATCTCCAAGAACATAAATGAGAACATGGTATTGAGAATCAAAGAGAGAGAAGAAGCCATCTAGCTACTAGGTATGGACCCGTAGGTCTGTGGTAAACTACTCACGCTTCATCGGAGAGGTAATGGTGTTGATGTAGAAGCCCTCCGTGATCGAATCCCCTTCCGACAGGACGCCAAAAAAGGCCGCTAGATGGGATCTCACGGGTACAGAAGGTTGCAACGGTGGAGAAGTGTTTTCGTGGCTCTCTTGGTTAGTTTGGGAATATTTTGAGAATATATATGCAGAAGAAATAGGTCGATGGAGTCACGAGGGGCCCACAAGGGTGGGGGCGCGCCCTACCCCCCTGGGCGCGCCCTCCGTCCTTGTGGCCACCTCGTGGCTTTCCTGACGTGTACTCAAAGTCCTCTGGATGTCTTCTGGTCCAAGAAAAATCATCGCGAAAGTTTCATTCTATTTGGAATCCATTTGATATTCCTTTTCTGCGAAACTCTAAAACAAGGAAAGAACAGGAACCGACACTGGGCTCTAGGTTAATAGGTTAGTCCCAAAAATAATATAAAATAGCATAACAATGCATATAAAACATCCAAAACAGATAATCTAATAGCATGGAACAATCAAAAATTATAGATACGTTGGAGACGTATCAAGCATCCCCAAGCTTAATTCATGCTCGTCCTCGAGTAGGTAAATGATAAGAACAGAATTTTTGATGTGGAATGCTACCTAACATATTTATCCACGTAATTTCCTCAATTGTGGCATGAATGTTCAGATCCGTATGATTCAAAACAAAATTTTAATATTGACATAAAATAAGTAATACTTCAAGCATACTAACAAGATAATAATGTCTTCTCAAAATAACATGGCCAAAGAAAGCATATCCCTACAAAATCATACTAGTCTGGCTATGCTCCATATTCATCACACAAAATATTCAAATCGTGCACAACCCCGATGACAAGCCAAGCAATTGTTTCATACTTTTGATGTTCTCAAACCTTTTCAACTTTCACGTAATAGATGAGCGTGAGCCATCGACATAGCACTATAGGTGGAGTAGAAGGTGGTTGTGGAGAAGACAAAAAGAGGGAGATAGTCTCACATCAACTACGCATATTAATGGGCTATGGAGATGCCCATCAATATATATCAATGCAAGTGAGTAGGGATTGCCATGCAATGGATGCACTAGAGCTATAAGTTTATGAAAGCTAAAAAAGAAACTAAGTGGGTGTGCATCCGACTTGCTTGCTCATGAAGACCTAGGGCAATTTGAGGAAGCCCATCATTGGAATATACAAGCCAAGTTCTATAATGAAAAGTCCCACTAGTATATGAAAGTGACAACATAGGAGACTCTCTATCATGAAGATCATGGTGCTACTTTGAAGCAAAAGTATGGAAAGGGATATTAACATTGCCCCTTCTCTCTTTTCTCTCATTTTTTCTTTCTCATTTTTTTCTTTCTTCTATCTTTTTTTTCTTTATTTTTTTCTTTCTCTCTTTTGCTTTTATTTCCTCACATGGGACAATGTTCTAAAAAGGAAGATCATCATACTTCTATTTACTTACAACTCAAAAATTACGACTCGATACTAGAATAAGATATGACTCTATATGAATGCCTCCGGTGGTGTACCGGGATGTGCAATGAATCAAGAGCAACATGTATAAAAAATGATGAACGATGGCTTTGCCACAAATACGATGTCAACTACATGATCATGCAAAGCAATATGACAATGATGATGCATGTCATAAATAACAGACAGTGGAAAGTTGCATGGCAATATATCTTGGAATGGCTATGGAAATGCCATAATAGGTAGGTATGGTGGCTGTTTTGAGGAAGGTATATGGTGGGTTTATGGTACCGGCGAAAGTTGCACGGCACTAGAGAGGCTAGCAACGGTGGAAGGGTGAGAGTGTGTATAATCCATGGACTCAACATTAGTCATAAAGAACTCACATACTTATTGCAAAAATCTATTCATGATCGAAAAAAGTACTACGCGCATGCTCCTAGGGGGATAGATTGATAGGAAAAGACCATCGCTCGTCCTTGACCGCCACTCATAATGAAGACAATCAAAAACTATCTCATGCTCCAACTTCGTTACATAACGGTTCACCATACGTGCATGCTACGGGACTCACAAACCTTAACACAAGTCTTTATCAAATTCACAACTACTCACTAGCATGACTCTAATATCACCATCTTCATATCTCAAAACAATCATAAGGAATCAAACTTCTCATAGTATTCAATGCACTTTATATGAAAGTTTTTATTATATCCCTCCTGGATGCCTATCATATTAGGACTAAATTTATAACCAAAGAAAATTAACATGCTGTTTAGAGACTCTCAAAATAATATAAGTGAAGCACGAGAGTTTATAAATTTCTATAAAATAAAACCACCGACATGCTCTAAAAAGATATAAGTGAAGCACTAGACCAAAATTGCCTAGCTCAAAAGATATAAGTGAAGCTCATAGAGTATTCTAATAAATCACGATTCATGTGTGTGTCTCTCAAAAGGTGTGTACAGCAAGGATGATTGTGGAAAACTAAAAAGCAAAGACTCAAATCATACAAGACGCTCCAAGCAAAACACATATCATGTGGTGAATAAAAATATAGCCTCAAGTAAAGTTACCGATAGATGAAGACGAAAGAGGGGATGCCTTCCGGGGCATCCCCAACCTTAGGCTCTTGGTTGTCCTTGAATATTACATTGGGGTTCCTTGGGAATCCCCAAGATTAGGTTCTTGCCACTCCTTATTCCATAGTCCATCAAATCCTTACCCAAAACTTGAAAACTTCACAACACAAAACTCAACAGAAAATCGCATAAGCTCCGTTAGTATAAGAAAATAATCACCACTTTTGGTACTGTTGTGAATTCATTCTTTATTTATATAGGTGTAATATCTACTGTATTCCAACTTTTCCATGGTTCATACCCCCCGATACGAGCCATAGATTCATCAAAATAAGCAAACAACACATAAAAATAGAATCTGTCAAAAACAGAATAGTCTGTAGCAATCTGGATATTTCAAATACTTATGTAACTCCAAAAATTCTGAAAAATTAGGATGACCTAAGAAATTTGTTAATTAATCTTATGCAAAAGAATCAGTATTTTTTCATGCTTCTAATAAAAATGAGAATTGTTTTCTTAAGCACAAAAGTTTCTGTTTTTCAGCAAGATCAAATCAACTATCACCGTAAGCTATCCCAAAGGTCTTACTTGGCACAAACACTAATTAAAACACAAAATCTAGATGAATTATTTATTGCAAAACAGAACCTAAAAAGCAAAAACAAAAATAAAATTGGGTTGCCTCCCAACAAGTGCTATTGTTTAACGCCCCTGGCTAGGCATAAAACACGAATAGATCTAAGTATTCTCTTCTTCGGTATGCAATTCTTTTCTCATCAAATCCTCCAAACCCCGTCTTAGAAATTATATCCTTTCCTTTATTTCCCTCCTAGTAGATGAACTCAAATCGTGAAACTGACTTTGATTGGTAATTTTAATATTCATAAACCCATAGTCGGGATCATCACAGTGTATATCATCATATAAATACGTAGCTCGTTTCTGACGGGTTCCTTCATCATTTTATTCAACCAATACCTATTAAATCCTACATAAATTCCCCTAGTAATCCAATCAAACTCCTCAAAAGCCTCAAGATACAAATATTGGGAGATATCTGAATGGGGAACTCTCCTCCTAAGATTTTCACTATAAGACTGATAATCCCTAGATTCCAAACTACACATGGTTTCTTTATCATGGAGGATATCTATAATTGGAGGGTGTTCAACATCCTTTTTATAGAAAGTAAAAATATCCCTAGCTTCTTGTATTATAAAATCAAATTCACGCATAAGGATAATAGTGGCAATCTTTTTAGCTATTGGATGATTAATATTGGGAAGTTCATAAAACACCTTTTGCAAAGCAGGATGGAGACGCACGAACTTTCTTTCTAATTTCTCAACAAGCATAACGATAGCATCTGCATAGCAATTTGTCTCAAGAAGGATAGATCTTTTATTAACAGGCATGGATCCCGTACAATCAAAGAATTCTTGGATGACACTTTTTCCAATAATATTACCCGTCCCCCACACAATTTTTTTTGGTTTTGTAATTAGGAGGTTTTTCAGTTTCATGATCCAAAGAGCAAGAATCAATATTGTCGGATTTCGGGTTCCGGCAGACCCTTGAGGTTCGAACACTGGGGTGCGCACGGAGATTTCGCCTCCTACCTTCCTGCACCCCTCCGCCACGCTAGGATCAAAGCTATGGAAAGAACAACACAAGGGACACAGGGTTTATACTGGTTCAGGCCACCGTTGTGGTGTAATACCCTACTCCAGTGTGTGGTGTGGTGGATTGCCTCTCGGGCGGATGATGATGAACAGTACAAGGAAGAACAACCTCGCGAGGGTCTATTCTTGGCTGGGGTGATGAACTGCTAGGAGGAGTTCAGCCACCTTTCTCTATCTCACTCTCTCTCTCTCTGCTTACCACCTCTCTACTTGTCGATCCCTTGGAGGAGACTGAGCCCAACCCCTGGAGGAGAGTGAGCCGAACCCCTGGAGGAGACTGAGCCGAACCCCTGGAGGAGACTGAGCCGAACCCCTGGAGGAGACTGAGCTGAACCCCTTGCTACGTGGGTGGCCGGTCCTATTTATAGTGTCCCTGGTCCTCTCCCCAAATATTGAGCGGGAAGGGAGCCAACAATGGCGGGCTAATTTGAAGGGGGACAGCAAGTATCAACTATCCTGACAAAAGTAGTCTTCGCCTGCGCAAAGCTCTGGTGATGACGCCGTCTTGGGCTCCCCTTGTCTTGGTCTCGTTGCACCGAAATGGCAACCTTTGCCTGACGCCTCGGTACTCTGCGGCTGCGCTTGCCCCCTTTGCACCAAAGAGGAAAGGAGGACGCTGCGCAGGCTGGCACCTGCCTGGCGCCCTGAGTCGTCATGGCTTGCGTCACGGGCACCTCGCGAGGTACCCCGCCTTGATCTCTCCGCCTCCTCATGAGCCAGCCTGACGAGGCCGTGCCTGAGGAAGCTCCGTGTCGTCCACCCCACGAGGCTTGGCCCCTCGCATGGGTCTTGAGTTTGTGTTGGTGAAGATGGGCCGTGCTGGGCCCCCCTTTGAGCCACGCCGCAGGCCACAGGCAGGCAAGTCTGGGGACCCCCGTTCCCAGAACGCCGATAGTAGCCCCCGGGCCCAAGGCGCGCCCGGACTTGGCCATGCAGGGAGGCGGAAGGGCAAGAGCGAAGCGCCGCGGGCCCTAACAGCCTGCGGCCTTAGGCGCCGCGCGGCAGTTGATTGGACGTGGGCGGCACTGTTCCCCCACGCCCTCCTTATCTTGCGCCTTGCTAGGCGGACCGGTAGTCGTACACAGTCGTTCCCCTTTTATCGCTCGAGCGCTTCCTGTCCTTCCTCCGCTCGAACCCTGGTTTCTTTTTTCAATTCAATCTCGAATCCTTACCCCCCCCCCCCTTTCCTATCGCCATGGCCCCGACGAAGAAGGGAAGAGGGAAGAATCCCGTGTCTCCGCCTCGCCCGCCGCCGTTGGCGGCCTCCGCTGAGGGTTTGGGTAAGGTCAGCTTGGCTCTGGCCACCATCTTCAATGAATGCGGGAGAACGATGGCCTGGCCCGCGTCCCACTTCTCCATCGGTAGGATAGTTACTGAGGTCCCATATTTCACCGACGCCCTGTGGGCAGGTCTGGTTCCCCCCTTTTCTGATTTCTTCAATGCCGTGCTCTCCCACTATCAGATCCACATGCTGCATCTGAGTCCTGAATCCATCACTCTCCTTTCGATCTTCGCCTTCGTCTGCGAAGCCATGGTGGGCATCCCTCCTTCGGTTGCCTTGCTGCGCCACTTCTTCTCGCTGCATCTTGTCGACCCTACCCAATGCTGGGCGTGCGTAAGCTTCGTTGCCGCGCCAGAGACTGCCGCCTCTGGGATTGACTTCAAGCTCCCCCTGCCCGCGGTTGGGTTCCGCGAGAGGTGGCTGTATGTGGACGCAGGGGTGCCCAGCCCCCTGCTAACGGAGCCGACCTCACCTGCTGTCCCCATTCGGGCTGGGGCCAGGTGGCGCTTGAGAGCCCCCGGCTCGTCTTCATCTGGCGCCGCTTCGCGCTCTTAAGGTCGCTTGGCGTGACAGCGCCCAAGGTGGTGAAAGAGTTCCTGCTATGCCGCGTTGCTCCTCTTCAACGCCACTCTCGCCGGATGTGGGCCTTCCGTGGGCGCGAGGATAGTATGAGGCTCCAGGAAGAGGACCTGGCTCCTAAGGTGCTGAAGACGGCGCTCTCGACCCTGGCTGGGGACCCCAACCCCGGCAGCGTCCGGCAGGGAGGGGCCTTGCTGTACCTCTGCCAGAGCAGGGTCGACTTTGTGAAGCAGATGCCTGCCTTCGATGAGTGGGGGCTGCGCCCCGCCGGCCTTCAAGGGTCTCGCGAGAATCTGGTGGTGGTGACTGCCCTTCCAGTCGGCCAAGGCGACTCGTCCCCGAGTGGCGGAGCAGGGAGGTACGAGGCGCTAGAGGCCGAGGGGGCTCCCGGCGTGGTGACGGCACCGGGCGAGGCTCATGAGGAAGCAGTTATCGGGGCCCGTACCGCTGAGGCTGAGGGTGACAAACAGCTGCCCTCTGCGCCTGCAACTGGGGCCCCTGAGGTTCCAGCTGCTTCTCTTGGGGAGGCGATTGGCGGCGCACATCAGGCAGGCGCCCCTGACGCTGATCGTCTTGACGCTCCATCTTCGTCGCAGGTCGATCCCTGCACCCGACTCTTAGGCCGCTTCCGCGTGGACTTTGGGGCTCTCCGGAAGAGAAGGGAGGCCCTGCGCGACGGTTACCCTTGTAGCCTGCTGAAGCGCAGAAAGTACTTCGCCACTAATGAGTAAGCCTTCTCCTTTCCCTGCTCCTGATCCTTCCGTTGCTCTTACTAACCCTTGCTCCGCAGGCCCCTTCCAGCCGAGCCTGCTGAGACGGCTGAGGAGCCGTCCCCTTTGGCTTTGCCCCCTCCACCGTCCTCGAGCGCCCCAAGCAGCGGAGCCCTTGTGGCGAGGGCGATCGAAGGGGCGAACCATCCCGAGGCGTATCGTGGCCCCGCGCACCTCGCGATCCTCCTTCGCGAGCCTTCTCGTGGCATAGCCAACCTGCCATGGGCTTCTCGCCTGGTCGTGGACTACGATTGGCTGAGGCGCTTCCTGCGCTCTTCTCCTGAGGTCGGGTTGGCCCCAGGCCGGGCTTCTAACGCGGCGTGCCCGGCCGTCACGAGGGTGCCAGCCCCCAGCCCAGAGGGGGAGCGTTGACCTGCAGCCCCCGACGCTTGCTCGGGGCAGATGATGGTGTGGAAGACGTGCTTGAGCGCGCTCGGGAGCGTCGCACTCTCCGCCAAGGATTCCTTCGAAGGGCGACTGACGCAATGAGCCTGCTTGGTGTGGAGCTTGCTGATGAAGACGCGCGCCTTGAGGCCGAGGGCCTGCGCCTGGCTGCAGAGAGGCGCGAGCTGGAGGGTGCCATCGCCCTTGCGCGCCGTCAGCGCGACCTTGATGAAGCAGAGGCCAAGGCGTCGTTGGTGGCTTCTTAGGAGGCCCGGTCCCGGGCTGCTGAGGAAGCTCGGGAGGCTGATCGGCGGCGAACGGCTGCGGAGGAGCGGGCTCGGGAGCTCCTGGCCTGGTGCCACTCGCTGGAGGAGCAGGTGGAGCTGCGTGAGGCAGCCCTCGCGTCGATGAGGGTGGCCTCCGGCGACTCGGCGGAGCTCCAAAAGCGTGAGGAGGCGCTGATGCTGGAAGCCGCCGAACATACCCATGAGTACGAGCGTCTGGAGACAAGGGAGCGCTTGGTGACGCAGGCGGAGGATGATGTCGCTGCACAGGAAGCCCGTGTCCTGGAGGAGGTCAGACGTCGGGTGGCGATGGCGCATTTGAACCTCGAGCACGAATTCGAGGAGAAGCTGGGGTTGATCCGGGCCGAAGCCGAAGGCAGGACTGCTGCCCTGAGGGCCAAGCTGGAGGAGGTGACGCGGCGGGCCGATGCTTCCCAGGCCGCCCTTGAGGTGGCGCAAGGTGGGATAATCACCTCCCAGGCTGAGGTGCTCCTTCTTCGCCAGCGGGTGGAGGAGGCTGAGGCCATCGCGCGCCAGAACGCGGACGAGATACGTCAGCGGCGGCTCTTGGAGCATGAGCACGGCCCCATGCTGACCACGCTCCGGGAGAGGGCCAACGCGGCCTTGGGCAACATCTGCGAGGAGACCGTCGGCGAGCCGCACGCGGTTAACTACACGGGCAATCTTCAATTCTTTACTGACGTGGTGACGCAGCTGGAGGCGCGGTCGATCAGGGCTGACAGGTTGGTGGAGGAGAGGAGCCGCGCCCTACTCAGGCGCGCCTTTTCTCGTGTCTTCAGCCATCTCCGAAGCATGGATCCCCACTTCGATTTCGACGCCGCCATCGCCCCAGTCCCCCAGGCCGTCCGATGTGAGTTGGCGCACTGGGTGGAAGACCATGTGGAGGCTCTTATCAGGGCCTTTGCCTCGGATAATGACGACGCGATCATGGCGGCTGGCGAGGGTGGCGTGACGGGCGGCCCTGACACCGCTGGTGGCAACGCGGGCAGCGGTGGCGAGTTCAGCGACGCCAGCAACGGCCCCGATGGCGCTCCTAAGGACGCATTGGGAGATTCATCCGACTGATTGTGCACCGTTCCTGCTTACCCTGTATGAATAGAACTCAGGTTTTGGCCTGATAGCTGTGAGAGCATTTTGGAGGGGGAGCCCCTCATGTAAAACTTGTGTTTATCGTATGAGTAGGAGCTACATTGCCCATGCGCCCACGCCAAGTGGTTGGCTTAAGCGACGCGCTGGTCGGCTAATTTACCTCTGTCTCGTGCTGGCCCTGGGGCAGCCCGCAGGAGGCTGTGGAGCCCGGAGTGTTTCCTGATTGAATCCGTTGGACCTGCAGTAAGACGCCCTCCTGAGAGGACGCGGCGGCGGCAGTCTAGGCTGCGCGCAAGCTAGGCCTGACCTGGCTCGCGAGGGGTTCACGAGGGGAGGCAGCTGAGGCGAAGCGGTAACCGAAACACGAGAAATTGCTCGAACGAGACTAAGCACCCCTTCCCCGAACACACGCAAATCTCAAATTCGAATCCAACTTGAATCCAGCGGGGGAAAGCGGCAACCAAAGGGAAGAGCAACAAAAGCAAACAAAAGGCCGCGTCCGGCACCTAGTCTAGTCTTGGACGTCTTCTCACCAGCGCGGAGCTAAGTGCTGCCACTGGGCGTGGGAGGGAGCCCCAGGGCCTGAGGCCGGCACCCCTGAGACTCCGGGGCATGTACAGCCCCACTCATTATTACGTGAGAGTGTCACGGGGCGGCGAGCTTCACAGGCACTGGGCCTTCTTCATAGGTACTGGCCTTGCTTCATATCGCCAGATGAGGGCCCTGCCTTGCGCCACACTCTAGTGCCATCAGCAACGACCGGAAACCAGGACGCCGCCCGATGGGGTAGAGCGGTCGCTAGCGGTTCCCCCGACGACCACGGGTCCTCCGCCGGGGGCAGGCCCTGGGGCACCTCCCCAGCGGAGGGCCTACCTCCTGAGAACGCCTTGCTCTGAACGCCGCGGTGGCGATGTCGGATCCCTGCCTCTCTCCTGCAGCCCCCTGCGCCCTCCTCCCGAGGGGTAGGAGACTGTGGGAGCGGGGCAGCTGCTCGCTGCGGCGACCTGCACCTCCTGCGATCCATGGTTAGCGTATACCTGCTCCTGAAGAATTAGCGGTACCCGATAATCGTTGCCTCCAGCGTGGCCAGTGGGACCGTCCCGGGGCTCCTGGAAAGGCTCAGCTTCTAGTGCCTCGTCCCCCCAGCTTGGGCTGAGGAGCGAGCCTTGTCCGTTCTCGTGAGGGTGTCCTTGGTCCATCATGAGGGGCACGTATTCCTCCGGCGTCGTCATCCCGAATGCCACGCCGTAATGCCCCGCATGCCACGCAGTCCTGCCTGACGTGCCCACCGTGGGGTGGCAGCGTGGCCTCCCACTGGGGCCACGGGTCACGTTGAGTCCTTCTTCGCGGACCGGGGGCGGGGGCAGCGCCGCCGCCGGTCCGGCGCTGACAGCTTCGCTGGCGTCAGAGTAGCCTTGGAGCCCGCGGGCGCACGCGGGGCCCCCGCGTGGGTCGCCCTGGCTTGAGATGGGAGCTGGGTGGAGAAGGGGTGAGCCCCCGAGGCGGCGAAGCCCAGGAGCTCTGCCACTCGCTCCAGTAGCACGTCGTGGCCGCCCTCCAGCAGTCTGCACTGCAGCAGCTCTCGGGCCACCGTGAGTGCGGCTCTCGAGTTCGCCTGCTGCTGGCAGGTGTACGGTGTCGTGGTCGCGGCGTGATTGGAGGCCCTTGCTACCGACTGCGCCTGCCACGGTGTAAGAGTTGTCGAAGCCTGTCCGCGTCGCCCGCGGCCCGCAGCGCCCTGCGAACCGCAAGCTGCCTAGGGCACAGGGTCGCCTGAGGCGAGCGGTTCTGCGCGGGCGGGCCACGAAGCCCATGGGTCTGGGTTGCCCTCCTGGTCGCTGGGCATGGTGATGACGACGCGATGGGGCACGGAGCGGTGGAAGACGAATTCCGGCGCACCCCTACCTGGCGCGCCAAATGTCGGATTTCGGGTTCCGGCAGACCCTTGAGGTTTGAACACTAGGGTGCGCGCGGAGATTTCGCCTCCTACCTTCCTGCACCCCTCCGCCACGCTAGGATCAAAGCTATGGAAAGAACAACACAAGGGACATAGGGTTTATACTGGTTCGGGCCGCCGTTGTGGTGTAATACCCTACTCCAGTGTGTGGTGTGGTGGATTGCCTCTCGGGCGAATGATGATGAACAGTACAAGGAAGAACAGCCTCGCGAGGGTCTGTTCTTGGCTGGGGCGATGAACTGTTGGGAGGAGTTCAGCCACCTTTCTCTATCTCACTCTCTCTCTCTCTCTCTGCTTACCACCTCTCTACTTGTCGAGCCCTTGGAGGAGACTGAGCCCAACCCCTGGAGGAGACTGAGCCGAACCCCTGGAGGAGACTGAGCTGAACCCCTGGAGGAGACTGAGCCGAACCCCTGGAGGAGACTGAGCCGAACCCCTTGCTACGTGGGTGGCCGATCCTATTTATAGTGGCCCTGGTCCTCTCCCCAAATATTGAGCGGGAAGGGAGCCAACAATGGCGGGCTAATTTGAAGGGGGACAACAAGTATCAACTATCCTGATAAAAGTAGTCTTCGCCTGCGCAAAGCTCTGGTGATGACGCCATCTTGGGATCCACGGTGACCTCCGTCTCGTAGTCCTCCTGGTCTTGGTCTCGTTGCACCAAAATGGCAACCTTTGCCTGATGCCTCGGTACTCCGTGGCTGCGCTTGCCCCCTTTGCACCAAAGAGGAAAGGAGGACGCTGCGCGGGCTGGCACCCGCCTGGCGCCCTGAGTCGTCATGGCTTGCGTCACGGGCACCTCGCGAGGTACCCCGCCTTGATCTCTCCGCCTCCTCGTGAGCCAGCCTGACGAGGCCGTGCCTGAGGAAGCTCCGTGTCGTCCGCCTCGCGAGGCTTGGCCCCTCGCGAGGGTCTTGAGTTTGTGTTGGTGAAGATGAGCCGTGCTGGGCCCCCCTTTGAGCCACGCCGCAGGCCGCAGGCAGGCAAGTCTGGGGACCCCCGTTCCCAGAACACCGACAAATATTATCCTCAAGACTTTCAACGATCACCTCCCTAGTTTCAGACTTGGTGAGGGCAAACGGATCTAGCAGACGAGCAACCAAAAGGCAATCGAAGAAGATGAATGGAAGAGGGGCGAAGAAAAGGCAAATCTTTTAAAAAATTGTTTTAGAAGTGGGGGAGAGGAAAACGAGAGGCGAATGGCGAATAATGTAATGCAAGGGATGAGAGTTTATGATGGGTACTTGGTATGTCTTGACTTGGCGTAGATCTCCCCGGCAACGGTGCTAGAAATTCTTCCTGCTACTTTCTTGAGCTTGCGTTGGTTTTTCCCTTGAAGAGGAAAGGGTGTTGCAGCAAAGTAGAGTAAGTATTTCCCTCGGTTTTGAGAACCAAGGTATCAATCCAGTAGGAGACAACACACAAGTCACCAAATACCTTCACAAACAAACACCAACTTGCACCCAACGCGATAAAGGGGTTGTAAATCCCTTCACGGTTATTTGCAAAGTGAGATCTGATATAGATGGATAAATGGTAAAGTAATATTTTTGGTATTTTTGGTTTATGGAACGGAAAGTAAAAGATTGCAAAGGAAGTAAATAGGAAACTAAAATAGTAGATCGGAAACTTATATGATGGAAAGTAGAAGATTATATGATGGAAAATAGACCCGGGGGCCATAGGTTTCACTAGAGGTTTCTCTCAAGATAGAAAATATTACGGTGGGTGAACAAATTACTGCCGAGCAATTGACAGAAAAGAGCAAAGTTATGACGAAATCTAAGGCAATGATCATGGATATAGGCATCACGTTCGTATCAAGTAGACCGACTCCTGTCTGCATCTACTACTATTACTCCACACATTGACCGACTCTTGCCTGCATCTAGAGTATTAAGTTATGAAGAACAGAGTAACACATTAAGTAAGATGACACGATGTAGCGGGATAAACTGAAGCAATATGATGAAAACCCCATCTTGTTATCCTCGATGGCAACAATACAATACGTGCCTTGCTTCCCCTACTGTCACTAGGAAAGGACACCGCAAGATTGAACCCAAAGCTAAGCACTTCTCCCATTGCAAGAAAAACTAATCTAGTTGGCCAAACCAAATCGATAGTTCAAAGAGACTTGCAAAGATATCAAATCATGCATATAAGAATTCAGAGGAGATTCAAATAATATTCATAGATAAGCTGATCATAAATCCACAATTCATCGGATCTCGGCAAACACACCGCAAAAAGGTATTACATCGAATAGATCTCCAGGAACATCGAGGAGAACATGGTATTGAGAATCAAAGAGAGAGAAGAAGCCATCTAGCTATGAGCTATGGACCCGTAGGTCTGCGGTAAACTACTCACGCTTCATCGGAGAGGCAATGGTGATGATGTAGAAGCCCTCTGTGATCGAATTCCCCTCCGGCAGGACGATGGAAAAGGCCCCTAGATGGGATCTCATGGGTATAGAAGGTTGCGGCAGTGGAAAAGTGTTTTCGTGGCTCTCTTGGTTGGTTTGGGAATATTTGACAATATATAGGCGGAAGAAATAGGTCAATCGAGTCACGAGGGTCCCACAAGGGTGGGGGCGCGCCCTACCCCCCTAGGGGCGCCCTCCGTCCTTGTGGCCGCCTCGTGGCTTTCTTGACATGTATTCCAAGTCCTCTAGATGTCTTCTGGTCCAAGAAAAATCATCGCGAAAGTTTCATTCCATTTGGACTCTGTTTGATATTCCTTTTCTGTGGAACTCTAAAATAAGGGAAAAAAATAGGAACTGGCACTGGGCTCTAGGTTAATAGGTTAGTCCCAAAAATAACATAAAATAGCATAATAATGCATATAAAACATCGAAAACAGATAATATAATAGCATGGAACAATCAAAAATTATAGATACATTGGAGACGTATCAAGCACTAGTGGCTCATCATCATCTTGAACTTCAGGCACTGGGGCCTTGTTTTCTCAGCAGGAGGGATGTTTCTTGTTGACCTCTTGGGAGCAAAAACCTTGGGCTTGGGCTTGGACTTGGACTTGGAGGGAGCAGCTGTTTTCATGGCATCAGACATGAGTTTCTCCTCCTCATCATCAACCATCATGGAGGGTCTTCCAATGGCACGAGCAATTGTCTTCTTCACCCTCTCTTTCCTTTTCTTCTTCCCTGGAGCAGCCTCTGCATCACTTTGCTCTTCAAGTGTGAAGGTCATAGTTTCTTGTGGAGCTAAGGATTTGTATGCCTTTGACCGAGGCACTTTTTTGACAACTGTCCTTTCCTTGGCGCTTGGACTGGTGCTAGCTGCAAAGCCATACTCCTTCTTGAGTATTGTATTCTTCTTGGAAGTGGCCTCCTCTGTAACAATATCTTCATCCTCACCATCAGAGGTTCTCTTCTTCCTTGTCCTGGTGGCAACCTTTGGAAAATTGCTGGGGGTGCTTCTACTGCCTTCATCACAGCTCTTATTGGGACTAGGACCATCACTGAGCTCAACATTTTGTTTTGACACATTCTGACTGGCACTAGCACTAGACATCTTTGCAAAGCTGGCCCTGTGAATAGATGGCCATGGGTAGAGTAGATGAGTTATCACAAAAATTAGATAGTTTTTCAAATTTTGAGTCCAAACTTTAGTATTAGTTTTTCACAGAAAGCATTTCAGAGCTACCGAGTTGATCATTTCGGTGACACCGAAGCACTCACAGAGCCTAAACACACCATTTCGGTTGGACCGAGTTGTGGTTCGGTGGCTTCGAGTTGCTAGGGTTTCACTAAAAATTTACTTTCTGTCTCACCGATCAGTACGTTTCGGTGGAACCGAGTTGTACTTGTGCAATGGCCAGGGCCAATCGGTGGAACCGAGATGAGTTCGACGAAAACCTAACCCTAGAAATTTTCTTCGAATCTATTCTAACGAATTTTTTTGGTGGATGGATGAGTCTCCAATGTAGCAAGATACTAGGCAACATTCTTGTGCACTGAATCGGAGAAAAGAAAGCACAAGGAGATCGAATCTCACCCTAACTCGGTGACGATCCTCCACGGTGACAATGGTCGAGTAGATTTCGTTGATGGCGGCGGATTCCTGCGGCGAAGGTGCACAAGAGACGATGAAGATCCAAAGACCAAGGGGACGGCAACAATGGGGAACGAGCTCGAAGCGTTTGAAGAAATTTTCAACTATACAGGCTGCTGGATATAAATACCCATGTGCTATCGGTGGCACCGAGTGGAACGAACCGGTGGCACCGAGATGTGTAACTGCGGGCAGTTACGCAAATCGGTGGGACCGAGTCGGTCTAATCGGTAGCACCGAGATGAAAATCTAAATCCATCTAATGCTTTTGGTGTGACCGAGTTTGAGTGAATTGGTCTGACCGAAATGCAATAGAAGGTTTTGGAAGGCAGCCCTTGATGGATCGGTGGCCCCGAGTGCTCCTCACCCGGAGGGTTCGAAAAAGAACTTGTTCAATTTTTGTGATATAACATGAATAGAGTTTGAGACAAGAAGAGCATAGATAGCTAGAGAAAGTTCTTAGGCATTCTTGTACATCCACTTGGCCAATAAAAACCAAGACAATCAAAGCAACAAATGGATGTCCTCGAATGGGGAAAAGATGCAACCAACATGCTCACACAATAAAAATAGCAAATGAAATGTGTGTCAAACATGCACAACCAATTCTAGCATCTATCAAGCAATTGGCGATGACTAGGTCATCTATATATGAGTATATTGACTTAGGAGTCAAATGAGAATATTTGATCATAGGTCATACTCATCGTTTAAGCACAAGTGGGGTCACCACTTTTACATAAAGCATTAATGTGTTCACACCATTAGAGTTGTTTTAGCTCAATTTTTAGAGCAAAGCTCTCCCTAGATGTGATATCCCCCCAAACAGGGATGAACTAACCTTGTGTTTTGTCGATGATGACTTCATGTAGATAGTGAAGATGTGGATGCTCAAAGTTGGTGTAGATCATTTGGAGCAATCCTTTGGAGTGTTGCGCTTTCAATACGTACATGGGTTAGTCCCACAAGGAACATCCAAGGATATCCATAAACATAGAGTGAATTGCTCATATGATGATGTACATGAAAGCATTAGGTTACCTTGTCCCTTGTCTTACCAACAAGAGGGTTTGTGACTCCATAAACTAGTGCAAGATATGAAAGTTGACTGCACAAGTCCTTGCCATAATGAATATAAGTCAAGTATGTTGGCAGAGTCATCCTCAAGAACTCTCTAGTTCTTCTTCTTTGGGACCCACATCAACTTGATGGGAATCCTTGCAGTTGTAGTTGTACTTGATGACGTAGAGCTTGACGTAGTCTTGGGAACCCACTTGACCATGGCCTTAGGAGCTTCTTCAAATGAGTCAATTTATTCTTGAAGCTTGTCCTTGCCTTTTAGCTTGTGGTCTTGTGGTGGAAGATCATCTTGAGCTTGTGGTCTTGTGGTGGAAGATCATCTTGAGCTTGTGTTCCCTCAAAAGAAGTGGGATCATACTTCTCTTGTTGAGGAACAAACTTCGTATTGGGGTATAGATCTTCTTCCCATTCAACTTCATTGGCATTGAACTTTCATTCAAAACCAACACCTTGATTCTTCCGGTGCCTTCCTTGCTTGCGTACAATTTCCTCAAATTGCTTACACCCGACAAGGCTCTTGTAAACACCTTTCTCTATAATTCCCTTCAATAAGCTATTTTCTTGCTCAAGTGTAACTTGGCTAAGAGAAACATTAGTGGAATCAATAGAACTACTAGAAGCAACAATACTAGATCTAGCATGGTTATTATTACTACTAAAAGAAGAATCTTTCTTGCTCTTGTTGCTAGACTTTAGTTGTGGCATATAAGTAGCCAAGAGGAGACGTTTGGCAATGTAAGAAGAACTCTTCTTTCGAAGATCATCATTGATAGCTTTTAGGAACTCATGCTCTTGCTCTAAATTTAGCTTCTCGAAGCGTAGCTTCTCATGAGTCCTTAGGAGCTCTCTATGATCCTCTAGAGTTGTTTCATGAGCTAACTTAAGAGTGTTTAGTTCTTTAGTTAGTCACTCAATTTCCTTCTTATCATTGTCATTCCTTTCATCTTGATTAGCATGATTACTAGCAAGTTCATCACATTTTTTATCACTAGATTTGTCAACAAGTAAATCATCATCACCTAGCAAATCATCTTCATCACTGTCAAAATCAAGATACTCGGGGTGTGTTACCTTGGGGCCTTTAGCCATGAAGCATCTTCCAATTCCTTCATTTGGCGAATAAAATATGTCATACGAGTTGGATGACACTAGTGCAAGACTGGCAACACCTTCATCTTGAGTATAGTCGCAGTCGGAGTGATAACTTCTCTAGGAGTAATTGTTGGAGTCGGAATCGGACATCCATTCACCAACATGAGCTTGGTGTCTTCATCTTGTGTAGCTCTTTGATGACTTGTCCTTACTTTCCGAATCCTTGCTTCTATGAGAGGGTCTTCGTTCATAACGATCATCTCTACTCCTCTCTCTTGGAGGTGATTCATCTCTTCTACTTCTCCTTTTTGGTGAGTCTTCTCTTTTCTTGTAGGGAGCCATGCACTCATTAGAATAGTGTCCGGGTCTTCCACAATTATAGCAATTATGATCACGACTAGAAGATATTTTGTCATTGTAGGACCTTGACTTGGAGCTTCTCTCTTTGCTTCTACTCTTGTAGAATTTGTTGAAGTTCTTCATCATTAAGCTTAATTCTTCATTGGAGACTTGCTTATCACTTGATGTTGTAGGAGCATCACTTGAAGCTTTGTAAGCACCACTTGACTTATTGTGAAGCTCTTCCTTATCCTTGAGTGACATCTCATGAGCAACAATTCTACCAATGACTTCCGTGGGCTTTAGATCTTTGTAATTGGGCATCATTTGGATTAATGTGCACATGGTATCATATTTTCCATCCAAGGCTCTAAGGATCTTCTGGATGATGAATTTTGTCGGTCATCTCTTCACTTCCTAAGTCGGCAATCTCATTTGTGATGAGAGCAAACTTAGAGTACATTTCGGTGTCTCCTTCACCATCCTTCATCTTGAACTTGCCGAGTTGACTTTGAAGCACATCCAACTTGGATTCCTTAACGTACTTGGTACCTTCGTGCATATCAACCAAAGTATCCCAAATTTTCTTTGTGTTCTCAAGGCGACTGATTTTATTGAATTCTTCGGGGCACAACCCATTGAAGATAATATCACAAGCTTGAGCATTGTATTGCAACATCCTCAATTCTTTCGCGGTCGCTTCACGATCTGGTTCTTTACCATCTCCGAAGAATTCACCTTGCAAGCCAACATACACAACAACCCAAACATCGGGGTTATGACCAAGAATATGCATTTTCACCTTATGCTTCCAACTGGCAAAATCTGTACCATCAAAGTAAGGACCTCCATGGTGATAGTTACCCTCGCTAGACGTCATACTCTCCTAGGTTGTGAAACCAAGCCTATTATCACCAAAGCTATGGAAATCAAGGCTAATGGAGACCAAAGCTCTGATACCATTTGTAGGATTGAAAGTATGTCTAGAGGGGGGTAGACTATTTGACCAAATAAAAATCTATCCTTTTCCTAATTTTAGTTGTGGACAGATTTTAGCAATTAGCACAAGCCAAGTAATCAATCTACACATGCAATTCTAGGAGTATAGCAGCAGAATGTAAAACATTGCATATGAAGGTAAAGGGAAGGGATTGGAGAAGGCAAACGCAATGGAGACACGAAGATTTTTGGCGTGGTTTCGATAGGTGGTGCTATCGTATGCCCACGTTGATGGAGACTTCAACCCACGAAGGGTAACAATTGCGCGGGTCCACGGAGAGCTCCACCCATGAAGGGTCCACGAAGAAGCAACCTTGCCTATCCCACCATGGCCATCGTCCATGAAGGACTTGCCTCACTCGGGTAGACATCACGAAGTAGGCGATCTCCTTGCCCTTACAAACTTCTTGGTTCAACTCCACGTCATGACGGAGGCTCCCAAGCAACACCTAACCAATCTAGGAGACACCACTCTCTAAAAGGCAATATATGGTGTGTAGATGATGAACTCCTTGCTCTTGTGCTTCAAATGATAGTCTCCCGAACACTCAACTCTCTCTCACATATTTGGCTATGGTGGAAGAGGGATTTGAGTGGAAAGCAACTTGGGGAATGCTAGAAATCAAGGTTCAAATGGTTGGAATGGAATCTCTTCATCTCAACACACGAATATGTGGTTCTCTCTCGGAAAATGAATGGTGAAAATGTAGGCACGTTCTGATGGATCTCCTCAATGAAGAAGAAGGGTGGAGGGGTATATATAGCCTCCACACAAAATCCAACCATTACACACTTTTGACTCATCTCGGTGGCACCGATTAGAAAACTCCGCATTGCCGCATTGCGCATGCAGAGGGAGCGGAAGGAGGAGAAGTGCGTCCACGTCGCCGCATTGCCTCCATCGTAGCAGGCGCCGGAGGAGGCAACCCTAGTGGCCTATCAAGCCGCCTTTTATTAATGTTGAATTAAGTTTTAAGTAGACTTTGGCCGTCGGTTGACCGGCCATTATGATAATTTGAGTTCGTATTAGGGTTATCCGTGTCGCGTGTGTATCATTTTTTTACGCGCGTAAATTTTGGTTGGTCTTCCGTTGGACGCTCGAGCCGATTCATATGTAAAAGCGGACGCGCCCGTCCGCCTGGCTGACCCAAACGGACGAAAAGCGGAAAACCGCATGTTCGTTTGGGTCGTCCAGTTGGAGTTGCTCTTATACCGTTCAAATGGTAGATGCATTTTCCCTCAAAAAAAAGAGAGGCGGATGCATTGAAGCTCATGAGGAGAAGAACACTTTCGGGTTTTACCTTCCAACTATGGGTGTGTTTGGTTTCCATCATCAACCAGAATGTCATTGGTTGGACCTGTTCCGAGGCCTCATTCCTGCGTTTGGTACGTAAGCGGACCAGGAACCAACTCGTTCCCGCGGAGGGAATATTCGGCCCATATCCGGAACGCGCCGATACCTCCAAACCGGAGGAATCATGCGGAACCGGTCCTGGGTCTCGCTCTAGCCCGTCACTCCCGACAAATCCTCGCCTCTCCATCTTTCGTCTCCTCTCCCTCCCCGTCCCTCCATGTCTCGATCTGAAGAGGAGCGGGTGCGGCGGCCGAGCCACTGGAGGCCGATGGCCTGTTCCGGCGGTGACGGCGGCGTTCCTAGGTTCCGTTCCGGTGGCGGCCTGATCTGCGCGGGGGGAGGGGGCGGTGGCACCGGCGGCCTGGTCTGCTGGGGGCTGCGGCGACTAGGCCTGTTGGGGGTTGCCGTAGCATCTTCTCTATAGATTGCTCCTTCTTGAGTTAGCGATGATATGCATCGCGGTAGCAGATCGTAGCTTCCCTGTATTCTTGGTTCTTCTGTGTAAATTGCTTCTTTTTGTTTGTAGAAATGTATTGATGCAAGAGAAATAGTCATATGATATGTTTGATTTTATGTATCTCAGTATCTGTCATGCTTGTGTATAAATGTTATCAAAATGACCAAATTCGTTTTATTGTGTCTCACCAACCAAACACTCGGATGTAATCATTCCATTCCATCTATTACCTTAACCAAACATAAAAATGAAACCGACCCATTCTAGTGAAATAAAATGTCATGACATTTCATTCCACTTCTTTCCACAACCAAACACACCCCAAACCGGTAGCCTCCCCTTTGTTTTGTAGGATTTTTGTAGGAATTCTATAGGATAGGATTTGCAAAGGAAAAATTCCTTTGAAGCCCTTTGGTTTGTAGGAATGGATTCCTATTCCTATGTAGGATAGGAATCAATCCTTCACGTTTTGGAGAAAAAAAACATTAGGCCTCCTTTGGTTCATAGGATTAAAAAATTATAGGAATAGGAAAGTCATAGGAAATGAGATGACATACATCTCAAATCCTATGCATAGGAATAGAAAAGGAGATGCCCTTTGATTTACATCATAGGATTTTTTTCATTAAATCTAGGCTAATGTTTATTTTCCTATGAAATGTGAAGGATAAGAAGAATTCCTTCATAGGAATAGGATTTCATTCCTACAAACCAAAAAGCTCTAAAGAAATTTTTCCTATAAAAATCCTATCCTATGAAAATCCTACAAAATTCCTCTAGCCTAGACTCGATGGAAAAAATCCTATCCTATACATTAAATGACATCTTTTTCTTTATAGGAATTGACATGCATGTCATCTTACTTCCTATGATTTTCATATTGATGTCAAATTCCTATCCAAACGGCCAGATCTCGCGTCTCCGGTCGACGCCGTGAAATCCCCCAATGCCCCTCTCCCATCATTCCGCCGATCTTCCACCCGCCGCGCGCAAAAGACACCTCCCCAGGGACATTCCCGTCAATTCAGGCAGGTCACGGAGGACGCAAAATTCCACGCTCCCGAACCAAGCCGGCGAGTCGGAGGCGCCTTCTCTACGCCACCGCCGCCGCGTGGACCAGCCCGAACAAACCAACCTCGAGCTTCTCGCCGTCCCGGGAACGCACGTGCCCCGGGCGTCCACCACGACGCCTCGATCCGCCCTTGTGCCTTCATGAGACTCCTCCTTGTCGCGGCGGCCCTGGTGGCCTGCGCCGCCGCGCACGAGCACCACGGCGAAGCTCCCATTTGCGCCGGCGGCGGTGGTCGCGTGGTCGCGGAGTTCCGTCCCGGGGAGGTGACCCTGGACGGGCACCCCGCCGACTGGGAGGCCGTTGAGGCCTCGGAGTTCGCGTTGCTCCCGGCGCTGGACCCCGACGACGACAAGGCCTACACCGGTGGCAAGGTCGCCGTCAAGGTTCGCCCCCTGTGTCCCGCCATGCTCTCTCTCTATAGCTCCCCGTACGGGAATTTGTGGATCTCGAGAAACAAGGTGGATCGTAAAAATATTAGCTGCCTCAGTTGCTGAAATGATGACTAGTGGATGCCTGAACTTCGATGCTATGCGACAGCGTTTGGCGTGTACTGTCGAATAAGGTGCACAGTGTCATTTGTAGTACTCCCTCCGTCTGGAATTAGGCATTCCGTATGTGTGATCTCTCGCAAGTGGTGGCTTTGTTTAACTTTTGGATGGAATGGACTGTGTGTGCAGGCTGTGCATGATGGCGTCAATGTTTTCTTCATGCTGCAAGTTGATGGGGACTATGCTTACACTAAAGGGTACTTCCACTTTTTATTTGGTATACTTCTGTTGGTTTGCATGATACAGCTAGTGGAAGTTGTATTGCCTTTTATGGTCATTCTTTTAGTTCTGAGGTGTGCCAAATTTGGTTGGAGACATTGGACAGCTCTACTGATTTGAAGTTTGATGCACAAACTCTCCCAGCAAAACTGCAAAGCTTATCTCTTTCTTTTCCTTTTGCTTGGAGCATCAATTTCTTGCTAAATTGTTCTACTTCAATTGTAGCCATGACAGTTATGGAGGCTGGGAGATTATACATGAACCTCAGTTAGTTGTATTACTTGGCTATTGCATGATATTTTCTCTTATGACCTTATCTTCGTAAAAAGCCTGATGGTGGTCTGATTTATTTGAGATTGTCTTTTGATCTTATGATTGGAGAAAACAATTATATTCTCAGTGTATGCATGTTAGCCTTGTACCATTACTTCTCAGCTATACAGGTCTGCAGCAAGTATCCTGTGCTTTTGATTGACTTGTTTTGTATATTGCAGTGAAAGTAAAAAGTGCCCCTCTGTTGCTCTGATGTTCCAAGTTGGAGAAAAAGCCACATATTACAATGTAAGTTTGATTTAAGCCCCTTTATTCCCAACTCTCAAGTCACGGTGCTAAATGCTAACTATATGTGTCAGTTTAGTGCTGCTGAATGTTAAAACTAGTTATTGGTAGGAACTAGGGTTCTACCGGGTCTAGGCCGGAGGTTGTACGGGAAGGAGGGAGTTGGACGTGGACGAACACGCGGCGGCCGGCGGCTGGGCGCCGTCGTGCGTGTGAGAGGAGGCGACGGCGATGATAGGAGGCGGCTAGGGTTTAGTGTTCCGGCTCCTCGGGGAGCCGGGCAATAGAATTGTCTTATTGCTTGATTTCTAAAAGAGTCTTTACAACTGTTTATATAATCACGATGCTAATAAAAATAAGATAACTTTTGGGCTAAGCCCCTAACTAAACCTGTCCAGTGGGCCTCCTCCGGGTATAAGTTACCCCGGTCATAACATCTCTCCCCGCCTGCGCAAACAGCTCGCCCTCGAGCTGGAACTCTGGGTAGTGTTGGCGGAACTCGTCGCGCTGCTCCCAAGTGGCCTCCTCCTCCGGAAGGCCGTCCCACTGGATCAACAAGTACCACACCCCGCGACGTAGCTGGGCCTGCAATACCTTCGCTGGCCAGGGAAGGAGGCGGCCGTCGGAGGTCGGAGGAAGCGCTGGCGTGGCCGCCGGTGGCTCCCCATGGAAGGGCTTCAGCAGCCCCACATGGAAGACGTCATGGATGCGAGCACCGGCCGGAAGCTGAAGATGGTAGGCCACCTTTCCGATGTGCTCCAGCACGGAAAATGGCCCGGCGTAGCGAGGGCCCAGCTTGCGCTTCGCGCGCGGGTCAAGTGACTGCGTAGAGCGGTGAAGAAGGCGCAGCCACACCCAGTCGCCCACCACGAACTCCGCCTCGCGGTGGTGGCCGTCGTAGTAGTGCTTGGCCAGCTGCTGGGCTTGAATGAGGTGTTGCCGCACCTCCGCAAGCATCTTGTCTCGGCTGCGAAGAAGGTCGCCCGCCGCCTCCGTCCGAGCCGTCTTCGGGTCAACCGGCAGGATGGGCGGGGGCGGTCGGCCGTAGACCACCTCGAACGGCGTTGCGCGCAGGGCGGAGTGATAAGACGTGTTGTAGCAGTACTCCGCCCATGCGAGCCAGTCCACCCAAGCGCGAGGACGATCACCTGTGACACAACGCAAATACATGGCAATCACCTTATTGACCACCTCGGATTGGCCGTCCGTCTGAGGATGGAAGGCCGTGCTCAGGCGGAGCTTCACGCCCGCCATCTGGAAGAGATCGCGCCAGACATGCCCCGTGAACACCGGGTCCCGGTCGCCGACGATCGAAGAGGGAAACCTGTGGAGGCGGACGATGTCGTCGAAGAAGGCACGACCCACAGATGCGACAGTGTAGGGATGGCCGAGCGCGATGAAGTGCGCGTACTTGGAGAAGCGGTCGACCACCGTGAGGATGACGGACTTGCCGCCCACCTTGGGGAGGCCTTCAATGTAGTCCATGGAGATATCAGCCCAAATCTGAGAGGGCACCTCCAAGGGCTGTAGCAGACCAGCCGGCCGCAGTGTCTCCGTCTTGTTGCGCTGGCACGTCACACAAGACCGCACCTAGTCCCGGACCAGGGCCTGATCACCGGGGATGTAGAAGTCGGCGCGGAGACGCTGGAGGGTCTTCTGCACACCCTCGTGGCCGGCCGAGTGGGCCAGCAGCAGAACCTGGTGACGGAGGACGCCGTAGTTCGGCACGAAGAGACGGCGCCCATGCAGGAGCAAGCCATTCGCCAGGCGCCACGGCTCCTCCAGGTCGCTGGCATGAAGGCGCTGCCGAAGGAGCTGAGCGTCCGGCGCGTCCGCGGTGGCCCTGCGGATGTCGGCGAAGAGGGCGAAGGAGGGCCTCGAGCGGATGCAGAGCGCCGCCCCATCGGAGTCACCGACGACTGCGTGGTGGTCGGCGTCGCGGCGGGACAAGGCGTCGGCCACGGTGTTAAGGCGGCCCGGACGATACTCGACGGTGAAGTCGAAGCCAAAAGAGCTTACTGATCCACTGGTGCTGCGGCACGGTAGACAGCCTCTGGTCCAATAAGAACTTGAGGCTGTAGTGATCTGTGCGAATCGGAATGACCGGCCCCAAAGATAGGGCCGCCAGTGGCGCACGGCCTGCACCAAGTCAATGGGCTCCCTCTCATAAGCCGCGAGCTTAAGATGGCGCGCGGCGAAAGGCCTGCTGAAGAACGCGAGCGGTCCGTCGCCCTGATGAAGGACGACGCCGAACCCCACACCGGAGGCGTCGCAGTCCACGACGAACGGGACCCGTCGTGAGGCCCCCTTGAGAGCCTCGAACGCCTCTGTCGCCTCTGCATCCCAAGCAAAGGCGTCGCGACGCAGCAGGCGCGTGAGCGAGGACGCGATGAGGCCGAACTCCTAGATAAATTTCTGGTACTACCCCGCGAGGCCCAGGAAGCCGCGGAGAGCTTGCGGTGAGTGCGGTGTCGGCCAGGCCACGACGGCCGCCACCTTGTCGGCGTCCATAGCAACCCCCTTGGCCGAGATGATGTGGCTGAGGTAGGCGACTGAAGGCGTCCCGAACGAGCACTTCGAGCGCTTAAGATGAAGATGGTGCGCTCAAAGCTTGTTGAAGACGATGGCGACGTGCTGAAGGTGCTCTGCCCACGAGGCGCTGTAGATAAGAATGTCATCAAAGAAAACGAGCACAAACCGACGCAAGTAGGGGCGGAGGACGTCGTTCATCAAGGCCTGAAAGGTCGCTGGGGTGTTGCAGAGGCCAAAAGGCATCACCAAGAACTCGAAGTGGCCGTGATGAGTCCGAAACGCCGTCTTGGCGACATCGTCTAGGTGCATCCGCACCTGGTGGTAGCCCGATCGGAGGTCGAGCTTGGTGAAGAAGCGCACCCGATGTAGCTCGTCCAGGAGCTCATCGACCACTGGGATAGGAAACTTGTCCTTGAGTGTCTGGGCGTTAAGGGCGCGGTAGTCGATGCAGAAGCGCCACATGCCGTCCGACTTGCGGACGAGGACCCGCGCCGAAAACGGCGACGTGGAGATCCGGATGATGCCCAAGGCTAGCATGAGCGTCCACTGCTGCTCCAGCTCGTCCTTCTGCAACTGGGGATAGCGGTAGGGGCGCACTGCAACCGGCGCTGTGCCCGGCAAGAGATGAATGCGGTGATCATACACCCGGGCTGGCGGAAGGCCCCGCGGCTCGTGGAAGAGGTCGCGGTGCTGCTGCAGGAGGTGATCCAACAGTGGGTGCTCGGGTTCGGCGGCGGTCACGGCCAGCTGCATCGCTGGTGAGGCGCCACCCATGCCCTCCCACCGGACGCGGCGACCCAGGCGCCAGAAGGTCATCGTCAGGGCACCGAAGTCCCAGAGGATGGGACCGAGGGTCCGCAAGAAGTCGACGCCGAGGATGAAGTCGAAGCAACCCAAGTCGATGCCGACGCACGTGATGGTGAAGTGCTCGTCGCCGATGGTGATGGGCATGTTCCGCGCCAGCCCATGGCACCGAAGGCGGTCGCCGTTAGCCACTGTGACCCGAAGTTGCTCCCCGCCCGTCAGCTGCAGCGCTAAGCGACGCATGGTTGCCTCGGGCAGGAAGTTATGCGTGGAGCCCGTATCCAGGAGGGCCACCAGGCACTCACCGTGAATCATCACCGGCAAAAGCATAGTCTGCTTGTCGCGAATGCCGGCAAGCGCCTGGAGCGAGACCACGAGCGCCGTCGCCGGAGTGGGCGCGGGGGCGGCCTCCGCAGCAACTGGTGGCGGACCGTCGGCGGGTGTGTCCTCGACATAGTCGGCCACCTCCAAGTAGAAGAGGCGCGGGCAGACGTGGCCCGACACGTAGGGCTTATCGCAGTTATAGCAAAGCCCCTGGCGACATCGCTCGAGCTGCTCGGCCGGAAAGAGCCGGCGGAAGGGCCGCGTCGTAGCCGGAGTGGTAGTCGTTGGAGCGGCCGGGGGCAGCTGGCCCGGCACAGGTGGTGTCGGAGGCAGCCTGGCGGGCTGTCGGCCACCCCGAGCCGGCGTCGCCTGCTGCAAGGCTTGCGCGCGACACTCGAAGGCGCGGACGTAGTACATGGCCGTCTAGAGGTCCTGGGGTCCCCGAAGCTCCACGTCCACGCGGATGTGATCCGGCAGACCGCCGACGAAGAGCTCGGCCCGCTGCTGAGCTGTCACGCCCGGTGCGTGGCACGCCAGGGCCTGGAAACGGTCGGCGAAGTCCTGCACTGTGGAGGTGAAGGGGAGGCGGCCGAGTTCCGCCAGCCGGCTCCCGCGTATCGGCGGCCCGAAGCGAAGGAGGCATAGCTCGCAAAAGCGCTCCATGGGGGCATGCCGCCCTCGTCCTGCTCGAGGGCATAGTACCACGTTTGTGCGGCGCCCCGGAGGCGATAAGAGGCGAGCAAGTCCGGTCCAACGCGAGCGTGCGTTGCCCTCGGAAGAATTGCTCACACTGGTTGAGCCAGTTGAGGGGTTCCTCGGTGCCGTCGTAGGTGGCGAAGTCGAGCTTGGCGAAACGCGGCGGTGTCTGAGTCTGACCGCCGTGAGCGTACGGCTCGGCGGTACGGAGCAACGAAGAGGATGGCGCCGGCCCGGTGTGCACAGGGGGTCCCTTGTGAAACGGTGGCCCGTCGAAGCCAGCGTGGGAACCCGTGGAGCCGGAGGGCCCGCCGTAGGGCAGGGTGGGCGCCGGCTGTTCCGCGGCCATAGTGTAGACCGGCTGCGGTGATGACCCGGCCAGCCAGGCCGGAAGCTGGGACGGCGAGGGCGGGAACCGAACCTGCTGGATCGGAACGCCCGCTGGCGCGGTCGTAGCGGGCCCGCTGCTGGGCGGGGGTGGCGCCTGCCGCTGCGGCTGCGTGAGGGCGACGGACGCTGCGGGAGCCGCGATGGCCGGTGACGGCCACGGCGGCCATAGCGGGGTGGTGGTGGGGGGTGGTTGCAGCTGCAGCTGGGGCTGCAGCGGCCCGACCAGCGCCGCGGAGGCCCCCGGGTGCGGTGGCTGCCATGGCAGGAGAAGGGGCCCGGTGGCGGTGGCGAGATCGCGGAGTGCTCCGGTGACCTCCTTCGGAGTGAAGACGGCGGTGACCGGCGCGGCGGCGGTGGAGGCGCGCTGGCCGTCGTGGACAGCGGGGCGGTGGTGGCGGTGGGCAGCGGGAGGGTTGGGGTGGGCGGCGGCAAAGACATGATCGCAACCGAGCTAGCTGATACCAAAGTGGTAGGAACTAGGGTTCTACCGGGTCTAGGCCGGAGGTTGTATGGGAAGGAGGGAGTTGGACGTGGATGAACACGCGGCGGCCGGCGGCTGGGCGCCGTCGTGCGTGTGAGAGGAGGCGGCGGCGATGACATGGGGCGGCTAGGGTTTAGGGTTTCCGGCTCCTCAGGGAGCCGGGCAATAGAATTGTCTTATTGCTTGATTTCTAAAAGAGTCTTTACAGCTGTTTATATAATCACAATGCTAATAAAAATAAGATAACTTTTGGGCTAAGCCCCTAACTAAACGCGTCCAGTGGGCCTCCTCCGGGTATAAGTTACCCCGGTCATAACAAGTTAGCTTTATTTCTTCCTGTACTATGTACTGGAGAAGCGCCTATTGAGCATATATGGATAATGTTGTTTTACCTTTTTTGATCTATTATTAAACCATATATCTCAAACTTGGAGCTATTTGCCTTTTTAGATGGGAGGGTGCAAGGATTTGCCTGGTTCATGTACGAGAAAAAGTTGCAGAGATCATGAGGTCGACATTATGCACTTTTCAGTTGGAAATGCTATTCCTGGACGTCTTTATGGTGGCAATCACATAGATAATGCAGCTGGAAACGGAGGTGATAGGTAATTCTAATGTGCTCTCTGTTAGAGTTATAATATAAGTCATGTACCCCTTTGTATTTATCCCGTTGTATAAGGGGTTTCCTGCATATGTTCCACACCTGTACATGTATATATATATATCGGCCTATGGCCTCATGGGAATACAAGTTGCATATTCCTAACATGGTATTAGAGCTTTAGGTTTTTTTTAGCACGGGCAACTCGTGCGATCCAACCCTGTGCCGCCGGCCTTCTCCTTTGTCCGGCTGTGCTGTTCCGGCGTTGATCTCCTGCGGCCTCTTTCGTCGCGTCGCAGCCGCTGCCGCTGCTTCTTCCATTGGTCAACGCCCTCCCTCCCACGCTCGATCTCCATCAACGCCCGTGGTCGCTACTCTGCCTGAAGTCCTGATCCAGTGGGAGGATCCAACCGCCAGGTCCCGCCCGTGATCCAGTCGCCCGGTCCCGCCCACGATCCAGCTGCCCGGTCCTGCCCGTGACCCAGCCGCCAGGTCCCGCCCATGATCCAGCCACTGCTGCAGCCGGGTCCCAACTGCTCTCGATCAGTCGCCAGGTCCCGATTGAGACTCCTGATCGTTGGCCACCACTGATTCCTTGGGCCTGATCGAGACTCCTGCCGCAGTTGCAGATCCAGGCTCCTGATTATCGGTCTAAAAAAAAAGGCGCGATGTCTCTGTCCTCGGGCTATGTTGCTGTCCCTCGCTGTCCGGTGATCTTTGATGGTACTAACTACACCGAGTTTACTGGCTTCATGCGCATTCACATGCGTGGCATCAGTCTTTGGGGTGTTCTTTCTGGCGAGGTCTGCTGTCCGCCACGTCCAGTTCCTCCGGTGGCCCCTACTCCGCCAACTCCATCGGTTCTTCCTACGGATGCTAATCAGGCCGCCAAGGATGCGGCTAAGGTTGCTGATGAGGCTGCTGATCGTGCTTATGATGAGAGGGTTTTGGCTTATGAGGAGGCTCTTCAGACGTATCATGGTGCTCTGTCTGTTTACACCCAGTGGCTTGATGATGATGCTCGTGCTGCAGCTGTTCTCACTGCTAGTGTTCTGCCTCAGTTTGCTTCTGAATTTCTGGGTCTTTCTACTATCTTTGAGATGTGGACCCGTCTTCGTGAGCGCTATCAGCCCTCTGGTGATGCCTTATACCTCTCTGTGATCCGTCAGGAGCATGCTCTTCAGCAGGGTGACTCTACTGTTGATGACTTCTATGCACAGAGTTCTGCTATCTGGCGCCAGCTTGATTCTCTTCGTAGTGCTGGGTGTCGTACCTGCCCCTGTTGCCAGGCTGTCCAGGCCAATTTGGAGTTTCATCGCGTCTATGAGTTCTTGTCTCGGCTCCGTAAGGAGTTTGAGCCCCGGCGTGCTCAGTTGTTTGCTCGTGGCCGTATTTCTCTCATGGAGGCGCTTTCTGAGATTCGTGCTGAGGAGACTCGCTTACGTGGTGTTGGTTTGCTGGAGGTTCCCTCTGTGCTCGCTACTCGTGCTCCTACGCCACTTGCTCCATCGACCCCTTCTCGCTCGAGTGCTCCGCCGCTCTTGCCCACTCCTTCTGGAGGCTCAGGTCGCCCCCGTTCACATTGCGCCTATTGCAACAATGATGGTCATCTTGAGTCTCAGTGCTACACGAAGAAGAAACACCTGCGCAAGGCTCGATCATCATCTTCCGGGACTTCGTCATCTACCTCGACAGCTTCAGCCATTGCTTTGACTGAGCAGGATATTCTGAGACTTAAGCGTCTGCTCGCGGCTTCAGGTTCTTCCTCGACGGGTACTGCCGGTTCTGTGACTGATGCTTCCCGCACTGAGCAATCACCCTCTACACAGTCAAGTACATCCCCCTGGGTTCTGGACTCTGGAGCTTCTTTTCATATGTCTTCTCATTCTTCCACTTTGTCCTCTCTTTGATCACTGGATTCTCCTATTCATGTCTTCACTGCTGATGGTACTCCACTTTCTGTTGCTAGTAGAGGCAATCTTACTACTCCTTATTCTGTTCCTGATGTTGCTCATGTTCCTTGACTTACCATGAATTTGTTTTCTGCTGGTCAACTTACGGATTCTGGTTGTCGCGTCATCCTTGACGTTGACTCTTGTTCTGTCCAGGACCGTCACACGCACACTCTGGTTGGGGCTGGCCCTCGCCGCCGTGATTCTCAGGGTCTTTGGGAGTTGGACTGGCTTCATGTTCCTTCTGCTGCCACCACCATCGCCAGTTCTTCCGCTTCTGTCGCCTCCGTCACTGGTTCCTTCCAGCAGTGGCATCATCGACTTGGTCATCTGTGTGGTTCTCGGTTGTCTTCTTTAGTTCGTCGAGGCCTTCTGGGGTCTGTCTCAGGAGATGTCTCTTTAGAGTGTCAGGGTTGTCATCTTGGCAAGCAGATTCAGTTACCATATTCACATAGTGAGTCAGTGTCTAAGCGTCCTTTCGATTTAGTCCATTCTGATGTATGCGGTCCGGCCCCTTTCGCTTCGAAAGGTGGTCATAAATACTATATTATTTTCATAGATGATTTCTCTCGTTACACATGGCTTTATTTCATGACTTCTCGTTCTGAGGTGTTGTCTATTTATAAGCGTTTTGCTGCCATGGTTCATACTCAGTTCTCTTCACCCATTCGTGTTTTTCGTGCTGACTCCGCTGGCGAGTATATCTCTAAGATGTTGCGTGGTGTTCTTGCTGAGCACGGGACTCTCTCTCAATTCTCTTGTCCTGGTGCTCATGCTCAGAATGGTGTGGCTGAGCGAAAGCATCGACATCTTCTTGAGACGGCTCGTGCATTGATGATTGCTGCCTCTCTCCCGCCTCATTTTTGGGCTGAGGCCGTCTCCACATCCACCTATCTTATCAATATACAGCCTTCCGCTGCTCTACAGGGTGGTGTTCCTTTCGAGCGACTTTTTGATCGTTCTCCCGATTATTCGATGCTTCGCTCGTTTGGTTGTGTTTGCTATGTTCTTCTTGCCCCTCGCGAACGCACCAAACTGACCGCTCAGTCTGTTGAGTGTGTCTTCTTAGGCTACAGTGATGAGCATAAGGGCTATCGTTGTTGGGATCCTATCGGTCGTCGGATGCGTATCTCTCGAGATGTGACTTTTGAAGAGTCTCGTCCCTTCTACCCACGCCCATCTTCCTTGACTTTTTCAGTGCAGGATATCTCTTTCCTCACTTTTTCTGACTCACCTATCACTCCCGCCGAGACTGTACCTCTCCGTTCCACTTCCTCTCCTTCTCCACATCTAGTTGATTTGCAGCCACCATCATCCCCGGTCTCCTCGCCTCGCATGTCACCGGGTTCTCCACCTTCATCTCCGGTGACTTCCTCCCCGGTCTCCTCTCCCAGCCTGTCACCGGATTCTACACCTTCATCTCCGGTGACTTCTTCGTCGCCACCTCCTGATTCTACCTTGCCGATTCCTCCTTCTATTATTCCATCTTTTCCTCAGCATTACACTCCTCGTCCACGACCAGTTGATGCCTCTGTGGATGGGTCGTCATCTTCCTCTCAGCCTACTTATGGCTTGCGTTCTCGTCCTCGTCCGCCTGTTGATCGCTTTGGATTTCCCACCGCTGGTGCTGCTGTTCTTGAGCCGACTTCTTACCGTCAGGCTGTTGTTCATCCTGAATGGCAGTTTGCGATGGCAGAGGAGATTGCTGCTCTTGAACGCACTGGTACCTGGGATCTTGTTTCTCTTCCTCCCGGAGTCCGTCCGATCACTTGTAAGTGGGTCTACAAGGTTAAGACTCGCTCCGATGGTTCTCTTGAGCGTCACAAAGCTCGTCTTGTGGCTCGTGGTTTTCAGCAGGAGCATGGTCGTGATTATGACGAGACTTTTGCTCCTGTGGCTCATATGACCACTGTTCGTACACTTGCCGTTGCCTCTGCACGCCACTGGTCTATATCTCAGCTTGATGTTAAGAATGCCTTTCTTAATGGTGAGCTGCGTGAGGAGGTGTACATGCAGCCACCACCTGGGTATTCTGTTCCTGATGGCATGGTATGTCGTCTTCGTCGCTCTCTCTATGGCCTTAAGCAAGCCCCCCGCGCCTGGTTTGAGTGCTTTGCCTCTGTGATCACTGCTGCTGGTTTTTTAGCCAGTGCTCATGATCCAGCATTGTTTATTCACCTTTCTCCTCGTGGACGGACTCTTCTTCTTCTTTATGTTGATGACATGATCATCACGGGGGATGACCCCGAGTATATTGCCTTTGTAAAGGCCCGTCTTAGTGAGCAGTTTCTTATGTCTGATCTTGGACCTCTTCGCTACTTTCTTGGGATTGAAGTCTCTTCTACCTCTGATGGCTTTTTTATCTCCCAGGAAAAGTATATCCAGGATCTTCTTGCTTGTGCTGCTCTTACTGACGAGCGCGTTGTTGAGACTCCTATGGAGCTCAATGTTCACCTCCGTGCTATTGATGGTGATCCTCTCCCTGATCCGACGCGTTATCGTCATCTTGTTGGCAGTCTTGTCTATCTAGCTGTCACTCGTCCGGACATCTCTTATCCGGTTCATATTCTGAGTCAGTTTGTCTCTGCCCCCACCTCGGTTCACTATAGTCATCTCCTTCGTGTTCTTCGATATCTTCGAGGCACGATCTCTCACCGTCTATTCTTTCCTCGCTCCAGTTCTTTACAGCTCCAGGCCTATTCGGATGCTACATGGGCTAGTGATCCTTCCAATCGCCGTTCACTTTCTGCTTACTGTGTTTTTCTTGGTGGTTCTCTCATTGCCTGGAAGACGAAGAAACAGCTTGCAGTTTCCCGTTCGAGTGCCGAGGCTGAGTTGCGAGCAATGGCTCTTTTGACGGCAGAGGTGACTTGGTTACGGTGGTTACTTCAGGATTTTGGTGTTTCTGTCACTACACCGACTCTGCTTTTATCTGACAGTACAGGTGCTATCAGCATTGCACGCGATCCTGTGAAGCATGAGCTTACCAAGCATATTGGTGTTGATGCGTTCTATGTGCGCGCTGCTGTGCAGGGTCAGGTTATTGCTCTTCAGTATGTGCCTTCCGAGTTACAGTTGGCGGATTTCCTGACGAAGGCTCAGACTAGAGCACAACATGGCTTTTATCTCTCCAAACTCAGTGTTGTTCATCCACCATGAGTTTGAGGGGGGGTGTTAGAGTTATAATATAAGTCATGTACCCCTTTGTATTTATCCCGTTGTATAAGGGGTTTCCTGCATATGTTCCACACCTGTACATGTATATATATATCGGCCTATGGCCTCATGGGAATACAAGTTGCATATTCCTAACACTCTCATGGTGGTTGTATAGTTATGCATAGTAGGATGTGAAGATTTGTTGTTGAAATACTTGATTCGTGCAGATTTGGCCATCTTGTTGATGTCTATTCATGGAATCCCCATTGCCGCTACCTTGATGGTATAGGCCCTAAAGGTACTCTGCTATTTGACACAAAGAAATTCTCATACTTTTTATTTGAAAAATTATTTAATGTTATTACATGCATTTTCATTTTTTGTGTGCATTGACATTCTGTGACAACCTTGCATAATGGTTTGCATTTCAGAAAACAATTCAAATGCTCAAAATGATTGGCATGGGGCTTGGTGGCACAGTTCCCTGACCTTCCATTCAGGTAGGTCATTGAACATCATCACTACATTCACATTTTATCCTTGATCTCATGATATCTAATCATGCATTCTTTACCACATGGTTTCTTGGAGAAGCTAAGAAATGCACGTATGTGCAGAAGCAAATAAGTACACAAGGAGGACATGTTCTCATGTTCTTAATGCCCGCATCCTCTGCCCTCTAATTTGCATGCTACTTAATGAGTTTCAATTGACAGCATGTGAAACATTATCTCTGGAACATTCGACTTTTTTGGGACCTTCGATAGCGTGAACTTGATTAAAAGGCAAATCCGCCCAAGTAGAACTAAATCATTTTACTATCATGTGAACTCTTCAGGTTTTGTGGATGATGACAGTCCTTATGGAAAGAAAGATGACAAAGGCACATATTACTTTGAGTTCTCAAGGCCCCTAAGAACAATGGACCAGTTTCAGCAGGTGTCTTATCTACTACTATTTTATTACATTATTTTCCACACTATTACATGAAAACCAGCATACCCAGGGACATGTGCAGAAATGAAGTTATAGTGTCAAGAAACATTCATATCATTGTATTTCTGTTCCTTCGACAACTAGATCTGCAATTTGCCAGCCTTGCTAAGGAAACTGTGTGCATGCAACATTCCCGTGGTTGGGTGATTATCGGAAATGTCTAGTTTGTACTATAAGATACATGCACCGTATGACAAAGTTATTGCCATGGTACACTTAGGACACACAACCCACTTAAATGGAGACTGTTTAGATGCTTGGGCAAATATCTGTACTGGCACGGTACGTTCATATCTTCAGCAACACAAGTTCAAGCACAGCCTCTTACGATGATGGTCAGTTTGTGTGGATCTACTTCAAACCTGCGAGCTGACACACACAGGGATTAATGTGTC
Source organism: Triticum urartu (assembly GCF_003073215.2). Lineage (NCBI taxonomy): Eukaryota > Viridiplantae > Streptophyta > Magnoliopsida > Poales > Poaceae > Triticum > Triticum urartu. Next base: position 433,746,969 of record NC_053025.1, on the reverse strand, counting down.
TCAATTGCACGCTTCAAGATTATACAACACCTTTCAAATAATTAAACATACCTTTTGGTCACTAAATCTGTTTGGCACTTAAATGTTTCTTTGGCTATGCAGGATGCGCAGTTCACAATAGGCGAGCCCAGCAGTATGGCCGTAGCTTTCTGGTACCCAACTGACGGCAAACCATGGAGCAACTCCCAGCATTACTCAGCCAGCTGCGACTGGGTGACTCTGGACATACAGCCTTCATTGGAAGCCGCTCGATACCGCCCAGCCCCTAACCGTTCCTGGGATGCTGCGACCGCCTTCGCCTTGCTCCTTTCAGTGGTGGCCGTTTGCGTGTCTATCTTTGTGGGCTACTCAGCTTCGAAGAACAAGAGCGGTGTCCAATTTACACAGCTGGCAGACATCTAGTTTGGTTGCAGGAATTATTTCGATTGCGTGCCAGCATTTCATGACCCACGCCATCCATATGTGAGGCTAATGGGTTTGTAAGATCCTTTCACACTTGGACAGAGGGATTCCCCAGTATAGTTGCGTCGGGATAATCTAGTGTAGGACACAGAAAATACACAGCCAGTTTCGATTGTAACGTGCAGCGCACATTTTCTGTAAATGATGTATTTCAGTTCATACTGGCAGTCATTGTTATTTTCTGCGGGGAAATAGAGAGATTTGATACTCATTTGGCGAAGTACGACAAGCCAACAATTTGGCCAAGTGCATACTGTCGGCCATTTTTATTTTCTGTAAATGATGTATAGTCAATGCATACTGTCGGACATGATAATCTGGTAGTCTAGCTTTCTCGCAAAAAAAAAAGTTTTGCGACAGCGATCTCTCACTTGATGTTTTTCCCTCTGGCGTTCATATTAGGCCAGGGCCCAAGCAAGAAGAAGAAAATCTTAACCGGTCGCGGGCCGGGAGAGACCCCTGGAAGCTACAGTATGCTGGTCCCATCATCGGCCCGTGAGAATCTAGTTGCTAGGGTTTTAGGCGAGATAGCCTCTCCCAAGGTTTTTGCGCAACCTGCGGCACGGCTCACCAATGGCTTAGCGGTTCCGGTTAGTAGCAGCCATTCGTGCCCCCATGTGTTCCTCCATGGCCGACCCAGCGGACGCCGCCACAGCACCGGCGAACGACGACGACGTCGACGATCTCTACGCCGACCTCGACGACCAGGTGACCGCCGCGCTGGCCGCGGCTGGGGAGAGCGGCGGCTCCAACGCCAAGGACTCCGACCCGGCCACCGACGCCGAGGCCGACGCCGACGCCATCGAGGCTGTGGATTTGGGGGACGGGCTCGCGGGCTACAGCAGCAGCGACGAGGAGAGTGAGGATGACCTCCACATCGTGCTCAACGAGGACGGCTGCGCGCCGCCGCCTCCTTCTGCCGGCCGGTGCGAGGAGGGGTGGGCGGAGGAGAGCGAGGAGGGGGAGCTTCGGGCCAGCCTCTTGAAGAGTCTATCTGCTAAGGACGGCGGACAGCGCAAGGTATGCTTCGCGAATTTGTGAGGGATCGCTACTTGCTAGTGTCAAATTCGTCGAAACAATAGCTAATTTTTGCTCTTCTACTAGTTAATTGGGACGTGCTGAGAGTTCCTGATTTTTCAGTACCGGTCTCGGTACACTCCATGGTTTAGCATCCCAAATTCTGTTGTTCTGATTTCTGATACATTAGTAGTAGCTTGGAAATGCTATTTTGTAAATTAAACGAATTATATAACTAATTTGGATGAATGATGGGGTTTTCCATGTAATTGCGATTTCCAGCTTCACGGCCTCCACTACAAGGGACCTCTTGACAAAACAACAGTGGCAATCACAGGACAAGGTGATCTAGGTCACCAGCATGCGTTTCAGAAGGATTATTATTTTTTCTTGCCAAGAAACAGGTATGCTCCCTTCTCTCATTCTAGCACAAAATCCATAGAATTGTGTAACACGGAACTTTGCTACTCATGTTCTCGTTGCGATAGCGATACGAGTATTTATGGCTTTGTTTGGCGATTAGACATTGGATTATTTATGACCGTTGCTTGCTTATTTGTTAGCTGCAACTAATTGGCTGGTCTTTCGTTCTGCCTTTCTATCATTATTAGGATATGTAGTTGCACTTGCTTGCTTATTCGACCATTCTTCTATTATTTCAGGACGGTTTTCGACATAAACATTGAAGCATTTCAGCAGAAGCCTTGGAGACAGCATGGTATAGATCTTACTGATTACTTCAATTTTGGTCTGGATGAAGAAGGTTGGAGAAAATATTGTTTTGGCATGGTAGGTTTCATGACCCATTTTTTCTTCACATTTGTGTTGGGACTTTATAATTTGAAAAATTGTGATAGAGAAACTTTACTGTTTTTTTCCTGTAGAAACAGTTCACACAGGGAGCCAGATCACTTGCAGAAAAATCGTCAGGAATGGATCAGGTGAGAAACAGCCTTGAAGGTTTGTCTGTGTTCTTATTAAGAATTTTCTTACATATCTTTGCATCCAGGAATCACATCACAATCTTGAATCTAGTAAGCTAATGCCAAAGTCAGCAATTTATTCTGGATTTGAAGGAAGTAATGACGTTGCCAAGGTAATATGAAGTTAACTTTTCTTGTGGTGGAAGCAGTACATGAATTATATTCAGTCTATGAGAGCTAACTTAATACTGCACATCTAGCCAAAGGGTAGAGCAATCGATGTTCAAGGTGGTCTGTTTGAACGTCTTCCGTCAGCAGATATGTGGCGTCCAAGAGAAAGGGATTCTGATGTTGTGATACAAGTATGTTTCATCAAGGCGTCTAATATGTTGCTGCTATATCTCCTGATTTATATCTTATTACAAGTTATTCCGATTGTACAGGTAAACATGATGCTTTCGCCTTCAAATCACTCCACTTCTGATGACAACTCAACAGTAAATGACAAGTGCATGACTACTGAAAGGTATGCAGAGTCGGAACTACATGTTCCTGTTGTTTTGAGAAGGTTATACTTGTATTTCGCAAAATGATTGCTGAGCTGACCGTATTCTTAATCACAATGAATGCAGAGTATTGGTTAACGATCCCGGCGTCAAATGTTTGAAAGACACTAACCATCTGGTGGACAAGGTTGTTCCTAAGGAAGTGCTTAATGGAGGTTCCTCAGAGTGTACTGGGAGCAAATTGGATACCAGAGATTCAGCTTCTACAAGGGACCATTTTTCTAGTCCTCGTTATTCTGACATGCTTTCTGAAGAATCAACAGAAGATTGCTACTTTAAGAGAGCTAATAGATATCCAAATTCCAAGGCTACTTGTTCAGACACCAAGCTTAAGAATGTGTATGCCAAGTCTGATTTTTGCCGCCATTCGAGTAAATCAGACCAAGAAAGTGCCAAGGGTGACAGTCATAGCTATACCCCCTCTCCTGCTGATGATAGATATGACAAGACAGATGAACCTGATTTCATGTCCAGTGGCGTATTTATGAATCGTCAAAGTGATCACCGTCTCCTTAAATATGGGCATCAAGAAAGAAAAGAACAGAAGCGGAAAGGTTCAGCTTATGTAAGGCATGATGCGTTTGAGAAGGAAGAAAAAATAGCATATAGCTATGCTAGCAGGTATGATAGAAAGCATGAAGAGAAAAGATCTAGCTCCACTTTCCTTGGTAATGATTGCCGCAATGCTGTTCACAATCAGGTTTATGAAAGACGTGATTATTCACCTGCTGAAAGAGCAGCTTTGAGAAATGGCGTGCATCGCTTTAGTACCATCTCTAACCATCATCACGACCGTTTTTCTAGGCATGAATTCAATGATGACCAAGATGATCTGCAGAGGCTCTCATTAGCCAAAGGGTGGCAGCGACGCCATGATCACGGATATGGATACAAGTCAGTGCAAAAGGCTGAGCTTTTTGATGACATTGATAGGCACATGTATAGAGAAAGTTATTACCAGGAAACTAGAAGAGTCCGACATGGCCATGATGAGGATGATGAACTATTCGATTACAATGACTACCGATTTGGTGAGTTCTGTGGACCTGAGGTTAGACGAAAGTATCGAAGCAGAAGATCTGCAGAAAGCAGTGATGAACATTGGAGACATCCTTACCACTTCGTTTCGCCTCCTCGGGCAAATGACTACCCCCAGAATCCTGAGAGAAACTGGTCTTCTCCTGGTTTAACTTCCTTGAGCTCAAGAAACAGTCGAAATGCCAAATTCATGCAATATCATCATGATGAATACTATCAAAATAACAAGCACCATAATTCTTCAGCTCACATTGACAACATTCAACAATCTGTTTCATTCACTGCTGCCCCCTCTGAGACTGGTTATTGTATTCTTCCAGTCAAGAGGAAGCTCCATGCTGGTCTGGGTTCGATGAGCCGTAAAGATCTTCTCGGCATAGCAATTTCAAAAGGGAGAAGACTGAAGCATGACCAATTCATGATCAGTGATAGGAAGCTTTATGCTGTGGAGATGCACAATTCTCCAAAGGAAACTGTTAGAGAAGCCATTTATAGTTTCAGTGATATGAGAGATAGTAATACTATTTCAAACATTCACGATGAAAGAAGGCATGAGCACATGAATATTCAGCCCAAGGACACAGCTAGCATCCGCTTGAATGATAGGAAAAGAAAGGTAAACTTTGAGGAGATAAAATCAGAAATGTTGTACGCATATATAATATTCAATATATCTTTTTCCTTAAGTTCTTATTGTGGCAAGAGGGTGATTTCAACCAGCACATATGTGCACATAAAAAGGGAAGAAAAGGAGTGGGGCTTTATGCTGCTCAAAACTGAATTGCACATAGCTCAGTATGGTGGTGGAATTTGCAACTCCTCAGTTTTCTTTGAAATTTATGTTTTTATCTTTTAGGGGCATTTACGCACTTCCAGAACAATGCACACTCTCCTTTGGTAAGCTGTTTCTTTAGATGGTCTGGTCTCTAGTGGGATCCTACCAAAGTTTGGTGTCAATTTTAAACCAACTTGGATATCGGTCAGATATAGCTGCTCCATGTCTGTAAACAAGGCCTGAAATAACTTAACAGGATTCTGGATTTTTGTTGTTTACGGGTTGGCCTTTTAGCGTTTGTCCATATTATCAACATTTTGATTGGTATTTCTGAACTAGGGCGTGTATCGGGATAACTACTCTCTAGAGGATAGCCATGGACACATACTTAACAATATCTGATGCTATTCTCTTGCTGTTTAATAATCTTCTCGCACTTTAATGTACGCTCACAAGGTAGTGTTAGCTTCTTTTCCACTGCTGAGATTATAGCCTGCTCTGGCATCTGCATACTTATCTCCAATGAGTGATTGTATTAATTTGCACCACTGTCGCACATGGTCAATGAAATGCCAATTTCTCTTCTACTATAGTATCTTCAACACATATGATGCCTGGAATCCTCTGCTTCTAGTCAGTCACAGTACTTGGATCTTACAGTAGCAGGACATGGTATGCACATGGAGATACACAATTTCATGATGTGCCAACACAGTGACGGTGAAATACATGGGTTGAAGTTCTGCGCATTCGTACTTTGTAGATTGTGTTCTTGTATTAATACATGCTAGGTTGCTTAGCAAGCAATTTATATAGATATTTTAAATACAACTATAGAGGTCTATGTGCTGTACATTTGTGCTATTTTTTTGTGATAATGTTTGTCTGTGTGTGCGTTCTATGTTGGCTGGTAGGTTTGTTTTTAAATAATAGTGACCTAGTGTGTGCTGTGAATATGTAACATCATTGTTGCTGGCTGAAGTGTTTGGTGTCCAACGTGTGCCAAGGACCTAATGTCAGCATACTAGTGCTTTGGACTTTTTGACTGGCTTGTTCATGTCAAGTATTTGAAATTTGATAGATCCAAGCTCAAGAAGTGACAGTTTTCCTCCCTATGTACTTATTTTCATCATGAGAATATTGTACCTGGTTTGGTTTGTATGTCTGACCATTGATGAACTCAGTAAAATGTACTACAACTAAAATTCCAACTTGTCATTTCCAGTTAAATTACAATAACCATTGAACTGATCCCAAATTCATTTCTTCTTAGGGATTGACTATTGTACATTTTTTATATATTTTTTCCCATAAAAGATAATCTTAAATCAATTTACATTTCTGCTCTGAGGCCTGAGGTGAGACATTGTTCGATTCTTACATGACGTCATACATTTTATTCGGATATCCTCTCAGATCTTAATAACTCAAACTGTTAATGTGTTGTCAGTTTTGGTGACATTTGGAGATTATTATGGTTTAATCTTATTCTGCTCTCTGTTGAGCTCTGACTGCACATTCAGTATTCAAGTGGATAGCCTTTTAAACTAGTGCTGTACTTTACTTTCACCTAATCCTTTTACTATCATCTGGCATATCCCTGTTAATTTTTCTGTTGTTGATTTGTTTGACAAATAGTAGCATTTACTATCCCATAGGGGCAGATTGACTGTGTCACCGAGTCAGTACAAAGGCACCCACTTGTAACTATCGTGCTCATACAAGTGTCCTCACTAGTATCTTGATTTGATGCCACATGATTTTATCTCCCGAGGGTCTAATATAATGCCTAATTACACTTAAGTATGCCTTTACTTAATGTATAAATCTATTGCAACTCAATAAGGTCTGAGTTAACACACATTACACATTGCTATAATGCTGATTGGTTTCATTTGCCAAGTATATCAAGTAACATGAGAATAAATTTAGGTTTTTCTTGCTAGATTCTCAAATTCGGAATTTAACGAGATTCAAATGATTATGCTACATATCATCAATCCATGGCAGGTTCCAGTGCACACTGATTACTGACTGGAAATTCATGTATATGCTGTGACTATCATGTTTTGATATTTTGATTGAGCAAGATTGCAGTCAAACTACTCGAGTTTGTTATTGGAACACCAATAACTCCAATGAAATCTCTGAAGTATGCGCTGATGTATATGAAAGCTTGGGTTTTAAATTCTAACATGACATGCTGAGAGAAAAGGGGTTTCCTGACAATGTTGTGGTATTGACGTTCCTTTTGGTCTTCATTTTAAAATAATATAGGTCAAAATTAGATGCTCAATAGGACTCTTAGAAATATTCTATGTTTTGCTGCATGTTTAATTTGATAAACCAATTTGAGCTCAGTTCAGGCTGTGTCTCCTCTTCTTTCTTTTTATTTTTTTATATTCTAGGAATTTTTCTGCTGCCCTTCTCCATATACTTTTAATAGTTCATTGGAATAATCGCCTTTTCTCTTACATAATTTGTTTGTACTAGTTATTTTTGTGAATATTCCCAGTTACTGCTTGTGGTGAGGTGTATATATACCTTCTGGATCCCCCAGTAGAAATGTTTTAGATTAATTAGGTGTAAATGGGGAACACCCACAGTAGTTCGTCCAGTTCAATTGGTTTTCCTTGTCAGGGAAAAAAGACACATGGATGGTTAAGCAATAGGATATTATGTCTTAAGTAATTATCTCTTCGTATTTACTTTAGTGATCTAAGACGTCTTATAAAAGTTTACAGAGGGAGTATGATTTATCTTATCAATAAAATAGCCAGAACTTTGCTACTTGTAATTTACATTTATGTTCAGGTTCATATTTTCAATCCGTAGTATAGATTAAGAACATGTTCATGTCCATAAAAATGATAGTACATGGTTTATATCCGGCTGACTTAACACATGCAGTTACTGGTAGAAAGCATTAATTCTTTCTGCGCCTGTATATTTTGCTTAATATTTATACTTAGAGGAAACACTTAGTTATAATATATATGTTGTTTCTTTTTGTAAAGCAGTGCTGCATCACCAAATATTGATCTCTCAGACACTTAATTTAGCAGCTAATATCCTATAAGTAATCCTACTGGTTGCTGAAGAATAGGATAGGAATATATTTCTTTTAGGTCGCGTTGTAAGTTTACCAAGTTTTATCTGTAACTTCTGTATACTGTATTACGATATTATCTTATCAGATGTTTGATGTGCCCTGGTAACTACTACTCCATTTAAACAATCCATTTAAACCCTGAAGTAATACAGTATACGGAAGTTACCGGGGCACACTGAAGTAGAAAATGCGACAGATGTGCCCCGGTAACAATATGTGCCCCGGTAACAATCCATTTAAACCCCGAAGTAATACAGCAACAATAATCCATTTAACCAATTATCTTATCAGATGTCCATTTAAATGGAGTAGAAAATTGACAATTATTGTTGCTTAGTAAACAGTCCATTTAAACCCTGAAGTTCATTTTTCAGTTTGAAATGAACTCCGTTGTCTAGAGCCCAGATATTTGTAACCCCGAAGTCTAAAGCCCAGAATTTGTAACCCCGAACCTTAACAACCAATCCCTTGCTTCCTTTTTGGGTGTTTAGCTGCATTGGAGCCCATTACTGCCCAGTAGACCGGATTTGATCAGCCTTCAATGCCATTTTTTCTAAAGAGAATACCAACATTGCCCCTATCTTCCCATACCACCAACACTTTATACTTTTCTCCTTCTCTTCTCATGCCACCAGCCGAAGTGAGGGATGCCAAAAAAGGGGGTGGGGTCAGTGTGCAGAGTCCACCTGTGACGTTGCTCGGGGCGGAGCGCGCGTTAAGTGGCACTCAAGGCCACAATGGCGGTGGTTGCATCATTCTCACATCGAGGTGGCACCACAAGTGCAGAATCGTGCGATTGATTGAAGGAGGGTGATGAGCAAGGAGGGGACATAGTGTATCCACGAGTAAATGTTTGGGACTCACTGTTTGGCAAGCATCACCCTTTTCCCTGTGTGCCAAACAAGCTGTCTAAGTTGGTTCGTATTAGGAAGTTCAGGGTCCTGAATTTAGGGACTGAAAGTATGAGCACACATCAAACCGGAGGGTTTATAATGGACTTATTTTTCTCTCTGTATGCCTATTTCTGGTGCTTTGTTAACATGGCCATCATTGTAGAATCTTAACTGTCAATGCTAAATTGCTGCTGATTCTTGTGTCCCGGTCCTTTGCTTCTACTACACATTGTGTATTAGTGACAAGGAGTAACTGTCAAAGCTTTAAGAGCAGTTGTTTACCCAACAATGGAACAGGAATACAATTTCTCGCACTATTTGTGTTTGCCATTTCAGTACAAGTCGATGTGCACCTTTTTACCTTATTTTTCTTGCATGCATGCTCTCACCATCTGTGGACTTTTGTTCCTCAATGCTATATTGTCATTTATTGCAGTTTAAGCTCCAAGGCAATGAGATAAGGCGAGTTGAAAGTGACAATGAGGGATGTCTTCCTGCAGACAAGAATTTGCACAGTTCCAAACACAAGGATGTACATCAGAAAGCACAGAAGGTGAAACTGAATAGAAGTTACTATCAGTCAGTCTGCCAGGGCTTGGAGAAAACAACAAACCAAAGACGCCAAACTACCAAGGAAGAAGATGAGATTGAGGAGGGAGAAGTGATTGAAGAGGACCATCAGGATACTGCTCCAAACAGAAAACCTAACAAGCCAAGAAACACAGCATTGAAATCAGTGATTGAAGCAAGCTCAGGCGGTCAGTTAGAGACGATTAATGCAACCTCAAAAGATATTTGCGACAATGGAGCTACAAGGGAATGCGACGAGAAACACATACTCAAGGTAATGGAAAAGATGCAGAAGAGAAGGGAGAGGTTCAAAGAAGCTGTTACTGTTACTCAAAAGGAGCAAGACAATGGCAAGGATGAACTGTTAGCAGTTGCGTGTGGTGCGGACGATGTCAAGAATCAGCGACCTGCAAGGAAACGTCGTTGGGGCGGCAATGGTTAGATGCTGAACTAACCGTGAGTCAGGCATATTTTGTGCCGAAATATCGACTTATGGTACTTGGGAGGAGCCAAAGTGCCAATGTTTTTTATGAACTAGATGCCGCTGTCATCTAGCGATTCAGGTTGAGACACTGTAGATTGAATATGTTTTGATGCTTGGAACAGGAAACAGAATGTACAAAGGCATTCACATATTGCAGTTGTAATTGACCTACAGTTTCAACATTTTTGTCAGAGCAGTCAGCTAATAAGATCAACGGCATCAGACTGAACATCTGCTCGTCTTTCCTCAGGAGAGGGTTACTTCTTTTTTTCCCTTTCCTTTTTTTTGCTGCGCGGGGAATTCTGACACTATCTCTCTTGGGTATATTTGGCCGTGGTCTCTACATATGGACATAGTGTCGCTCTGTTGGTTGCGGAGTTGTCGTAGTGTGCTGCCGTATGCCTGCTTCATGTCTTGGTTGTGTTTTTTGCATGCATTCCTTGGGCTCCTAACTGCAGTGTGTTTTTAAAAGTAGAGTATGGTTTTTGCCGCGGTTATGTTGCTTCATGTGCTTATTAAGCTGTACTGGCAGCCTAAGCGAGTGTTATGCTGGTTTATTTTGCGTGGATTGCTCCGTAACCATGGCAAAGCCGCAAAGATCGCTTGAGTAAAAAAATATCATCCATATTCATACCTGCAAGTTATTGTTTTTCAACTCAGGACTGGTGATATCTCTCGCAGCGTGTCAAAAATGAGATGTTGATCATTTCAAAAGACAAAAAGAGAAAGAAAGATATGTTGATAGTTTCATGGTACATCCCCGGTGACAATCACAGGCAGGAACGGGACGCTTCTCTTTTCCTTGGAAAACAGGAGACGGGCATCCCGCCTCGTGTCCAATCGCACGCCGAGGCGAAGCACTCGTCCCGAGAGGTTTTGCCGGTCCGGTGAAACTCAAAAAACACTGACCTTCCCTGCCCGGCGACGTGGCGCGCTCCGGGCCTCTCCAACGGCCTCCCCCATCCCCGCCTCCCGCTTCTGCCCCCGCAGCCCCGCCCACGGCGTCAACACCACCGCACGCGCGTGGGCAATCCCGTAAACTCCACACCCCCTCCCTCACAAAGCCACGCCTCGGCCTCGCCTGCTTCGCTGCTCCGACCAGAGCACCGCGTCGCGCTCCAGCGCCATGGCGATGCGGCTCTTCTCGTCCTCGCCGCCTCCCCCGCCCCTCCCGGGCCCTGCCACCACCAAGGCCTCATCCGCCGCCGCGCTCTTCTTCCTCCGCCTACGCCGCCGGAGGCCCGCTGCCGCGGCAGGGGGAGGGCCCGAGCGGGACGGGGAGGGCCCCTTCGACAGGAGAATGGAGGAGATTGCGAAGAAGGTCCCGCTCTTCGAGCCCGCCATGGGCGAGCCCGCCGCCACGGCTGAGCGCCCGCTGCCCATCAACCTCGAGCTCTGGCTCCACCGCGCCAAGGTGCACACCAGGAAGTACGAGTTCGCGGAAGCCGAGAAGCTCCTCAACAAGGTGCGCACCTACAGCACAGAGTTCAATGCATCCAACATAATAGTATGACATCTCACTGAAACACAACAAGAGATAATGAGGCTGCATTGTGCTCTAAAATGCTACTCCATTATTGTTTATATAGAATCATCAAGTGTCTAATTGTTTGGTTGCTCTAAGCTGACGATCGGTTTCTGATCCAGTGCATGTTGTATTGGCCTGAAGACGGGCGCCCATACGTCGCGCTTGGGAAGCTATATAGCAAACAGTCGAGGTTTGACAAAGCTAGAGCGGCTTATGAAAGGGGCTGCCAAGCCACACAGGGAGAAAATCCATACATTTGGCAGGTTTGCACGTCATCACCTCACTTCTAAACCGACTAGTAGAAAAATTTATACCACGTCAGCAATGCAGGGCATGTGGTTCATCCTCTAGAGGCTTACGTGTCAACATAAATAATGCCCATACGGTTATCTTAACAATATCTTAATATACCAAGTGTAATTTTTTTTGTTAATATGCCATGTGTGGATTTGACTATGTTTAACTATAACTCGTTCGTCTATATGTTATACTCGGTGTTTCTCAAACGAAAAAGAACACACTGGGAGCACCTATAAGGGTCAATCTTTTTACTATTTAGCTTTCATTTACACATGTTATTTATGTCAGAACATAATTTCTTGAAATATTGTTACGATCTGGTAGAAAATGTAGGAAGTCATTCGAGATTTTTGATTGAATCCTGTGTGATGTGCCCAGCTGGAACTATCTTGCACATTGACCCCAGTGTGTATGTTTGACATATCTAGAAATTACGTCATCTAGTGAGAAATCCAATAAAACATGCAGAAGTCATGGTTTTCCTTTTGCTTGGATTACAGTGCTGGGCAGTGCTAGAAAGCAAGGGTGGGAGTATTCGAAGAGCACGAGAGCTATTTGATGCTGCTACTGTAGCTGATGCAAAGCACATTGCAGCTTGGCATGGGTGGGCAATTTTAGAAATCAAACAAGGAAACATAAAAAAGGCTCGGAACCTACTTGCAAAAGGTCTGAAATATTGTGGAGGAAATGAGTACATTTACCAGACTCTTGCTTTGCTTGAAGCTAGAGCAGAGCGCTTTGAACAAGCACGGACTTTATTCCAGCAAGCTACTCAATGCAATCCAAAAAGTTGTGCAAGTTGGCTAGTAAGTATTTGCTTCATAGTTTTCTGTTTACTGCATAAAAAGAAATTTCAAGCTGTATTTTGTGTTGAACTGTGAACTTATGTATGACAATTTTCTAGTAGTCTTGGGCTCAGGTAGAAATGCGTGCAGAAAACAATGTCATTGCGAGGAAGCTCTTTGAGGTAATACTTAGACAATCATACTTCCCATTGATGGTTTTTACTGGTTTGGTTCTCATACTTGTAATTTTCTAAGGCTTGTTCATCCATTTCCTCATGTTCACGTATCTTCAGAGGGTTTTTTGTCTTAATGGGTAGTGTGAAGTAGAAAGAAATTCCAAGTAGCGATGGAATTATTGTAGATTCACCCTTTATTTGTCTGGTTTTTGTTGGAAGATCTGCTCTACTAGTAACTATATCGGTTTCAGTTATTCCACTATAATACAATGCTAGGGTCATACTATGGTGCTATTGGTTCACATCTGCATGTGATAGTTCCTCGTATTATTTATCACATTCCTTGAAAGAAAATCAAGTTTCTTGGCAGAAAGTAACTTCGGTTTTCCTGTGCAGAAAGCTGTCCAGGCTAGTCCCAAGAACAGATTTTCGTGGCATGTTTGGGCACTCTTTGAGGCCAATCAAGGTAACACTGACAAAGCAAGGAAGTTACTTAAGATTGGCCATGCTGTGAACCCTAGGGACCCTGTAATTCTACAGTCACTTGCACTGCTGGAATACAATTGTGCATCTCCAAATGTTGCCCGTGTATTATTTAGAAAGGCATCTCAGATTGATCCAAGGCACCAACCAGTTTGGATAGTAAGTATTTCTGCACTTACCTCTTTTATTAATCTGACCATTTAAGCTCCATGTGGTTTGCTTTACTTCATTTGCAGTTGGTCTGTACGCCTTTTCTTAATGTTCTTTTTCCTCTGTCTGGAGATACAATTTTTCAGTTTCCGACATTACTTTGTTGTAGTGCCTCTTACAGTAGAGCTGCAACTTGCAAGTCCTAGTTATTCAGTATGCAAATATACAATCGAATCATTTGGGAATGGAAAGGTTCACGGAATATTCAGTGCATCCCTTGAGTTCAGAATATGCCTTCCCTTTTGTTAGTACTTCTGTGTTGTGCTCTATATCCTTCTTTCACCTTCAGAGTTTAGATTATTTAGCCAGTGTTCTTTAAGATCTTGAGTGATATATTTTGAGTTTCTGTAGAGTTTACTTTTTGGGTGCAATTAGATATATTACCTACCTTCCACCATGGAAGGTGTTGCATTTTCTCTTTTTTCAGAGAGTACAAGCAAGACACATAAACTCACACACACCACACCCCATGATGCTCACACATTTTACCGGCTTCACTTAACGTGGGCACATGCTATTCTACTAATGCGAACACACACCTGCACGCCTAGGGATCGAACCAGATATATGGTCACAGGAATATCTGTAGGTTTTGCATGTTGTTGGTCACATTGAAGTAAAAAAGATTGGATATGAACAACTAGAAGGACAGATGTTTCTACCAAAATCAGGAACGAAATATACAAGAGTACCACTTTGCATTCAACATTTAGATGTGCTTTTTATTTCCAGCTAATTGACATGGCTACTTGCTTATGGACTGTTTTCTTTACAGTATTAGGTTATCTTTGAAACTTAGCATTTCATGTTATAGGCTTGGGGTTGGATGGAGTGGAAAGAAGGAAATGAGAGAACTGCAAGGTCACTCTATCAAAGAGCCTTGTCAGTTAATTCAACAAATGAATGTGCTGCTCGTTGTCTTCAGGTAAAGAATATCACTTGAACAAAATCTGATACTTTGTCTAAGTGTTTGTTATACCTTTTTGTCTCACACACCATCGAATATATACAGTTTGATTTGATGAAATAGTCCAACTTGACTGCTTGCTCGTATGTGTGAAGCATATGTTGTATCCATGATTTGAAGGCTCAAACTGCATCATTCTAGCAATTTGAAGATTAGCTCCTAATGTCGGCTATTATTCCATTTACTATCTCATACCATTAAATTATGAGCACTACTTTTATAGGCTTGGGGAGTCCTAGAACAGCGTGTGGGTAACTACACTGCTGCCAGAAGATTGTTGAGGTCTTCGCTGAACATCAATTCTCAGAGTGAGGTGACATGGCTGACATGGGCGGCACTAGAGGAGGAACAGGGGGATCCAGTTCGAGCTGAAGAAATACGGGACCTTTATTTTCAGCAGGTTAGTGCATGCAAACTATATCTTTTGTGTTCATGTGTTTGTGCCTACATCTCCATGAACAACATAGTAGCAGGCTAGCAGCAGTTGTTAGCCTACCGCGGGAGACCCGTGGCAATGCAACTGATCATTCCCCATCCTGACAGCGTATCGAGGTCATGGATGATGCCTCCTGGGTCATGGGCTTCCTCGACATCATCGATCCTGCTCTAGACAGCGTGAAGAAGCTCCTAAACATGGACCGACCGTCCGGTCAAGTGATGCAGCAAGGTAGGAACAGGGGGATCACAGCTGAAGGTTCAAGTACTTCTGACCTCGACAGCGGCACGGCTGAAGGTTCAAGCACTCCCAACCTCGACAGCATCGTGGACCGCCGTGCTGCATACACTCGGGAGGCAGAGAGTGATTTTGACGTGGACGGCTTCATCAGGAGGAGGCTGGCCCTGGACCCGGCGGAGCTAGACGCTGTGCTAGAGGGCTCTGATCCCGGAGTTATTTCTCAGAGGAGGACGCGGCGGCTGACCAGGAAGCCTCTCCCTCTTCTTCCCGTCCCGTAGTTCCTTCTTCCGTCCAGCATTAGCAGCAGTTGTTGCCATGTCCACCGTGCACAGCCATCCAGCGATCACTGACAGGTACCGTGGCCTGAGGGACAGTAGTAAGTAGTACGTGCATTTATGTGTATATCTGTAATAAGAAGAACCCCGATGCTGACATTAGCAGTCACTTGCCCATTGTGTATGTAGTTCTGTCAGAGGCTGCTCGAGAAGCAGTGTAGCTGTGTATAGAAGCCCATCAGTCTTGTGTGGTTACAGCATTTGTTCTTTGCAAGTAGTCTAACTCTCCGGATAGATGCCACTCGATGTCTCGGAGGAGCACCAACACTGGCCATCTTCGAGTCCAAGTTTATGAGACTCATGCCTTGGAGCCTAGTAAAAGGGCAAGTCAATCCGTAGCGGAGCGTTGAGCTCATCCCATTGTGGTCCTGAAGTTGACTTCAATCGGTTCGTTTGTGCGTCCGAGTGAAGGACGACCCTCGAGGGTGTTTGGCGGACCGAGAGTGATTCTTAGGAAAGAGATCACCGGTGATCAATCGGATTGATCTGCGGCGAAATTACCGCGATTTCAAAATGCGCGTGCGTGCGGACGCGGTTGCGCCGCGGATCGTGGGGAAAGTGGAGGCACGGCACCTCGATTCCTGCCCCGGAAATCTGCCATGTGTCGCACTTCCTCTGTGCGGCGAGATTTGAGGGTGCCGTGGGACCGGAGATCAACGACCACTAATCCTCGGGGTGGATTTATCCACGGTATAAAACACGGTAGGGTTGGGGTAGAAAAATTACCAAATCCCTTTTTCACCCCTTCGTCCACTTTGACGAGCTCGCCACCCGCCCTCTCCACCAAGCCCACCACCACGCCTTGCCGGAGTGTGCGGAGAGGATGGTGAAGGACGCGACGGCCAAGCTTGAGCGGGCCAAGAAGGCACAGAAGGACTCGTCGTCGAGCCCCGCTCCCTCGCCCGACTGGATCCAGGGGGATTGGCTTCCGCCTCAGGTCACTGCGGAAGACATGGAGGGGATCGTCATCGACGGGTTGGTCCCGGAGGAAGGCTGGAGGCTACCGGAGGCAGACAAGCCGGAGCCCGCACCACGGCTGGATAAGCATGTCCTCCTCATGATGCACGTCGAGCGAGGCTTTTCCATGCCACCTCATCCCTTCCTCCGCAGTTTCTTGAACTTCTTCGGGGTGCAACTGCATCACCTGCCCCTGAAAGTGCATTATATCGACTAGAGGGGGGGGGTGAATAGACAATCTTTACAAATTTTTCACTGAGGAAATTCAACTTGAGGAATTTCCTAAGTCACGAACTACTAGCAGCGGAATAAGTACTCAGGTGCATGCGGAACAGAGCAGTAGCACAGTCATCATGATTGAATGAAACAAGCACAGAGTACAAGTGGCGTGAAAACAGGATGAGCAGGCTGAAAACAATGTGACTGAAGAAATATGATCGAGGAAATTGAGAAAGTCTTCAGTCAAAGTCTTCAAACAGTAATGATCAAGTTCATCAACATATGAATGAGGAAATGAAAGGGTTGAGGAAATAGAACCAGTAGCTTGGTGAAGACGATGATTTGTTAGACCAGTTCCAACTGTTGTGACAATCGTACGTCTGGTTGGAGCGGCTAGGTATTTAAACCTGAGAACACACAGTCCTCACCGTATTCTCCTTGAGCTAAGGTCACACAGACCTCACCCAATCACTCGTGGTAAGTCTTTAGGTGACTTCCAAACCTTCACAGACTCGGTCACTCGGCGACCCACAATTACTCTTGGATGCTCTAGACCATTGAAAGTGCGTTATATCGACTAGAGGGGGGGTGAATGGACGATTTTTATGAAAGTCTTCAAAACTTGGGAGTTATGAAGACAAACAGTGAAGATTATGCCTATTACTATGCAGCGGAAGTTAGATTACACTAGGCCAGCCATGGTCATGTATTCATTAGAGTGAAAGCACAGTGACAAACAGCTTCAGTGTAATAAGGATCAAGTAGGAAGAAGTTATGAAGCCAAACAGATCATGCATTCACGTTATGAAGACAAATGATAAAGCAAGCATGCAGTGACTTCACAATGAGTAACAGCAAGAGAAGGAAGTGAGGATGAAACCAGTGACTCGTTGAAGACAATGATATGTTGGACCAGTTCCAGTTGCTGTGACAACTGTACGTCTGGTTGGAGCGGCTAGGTATTTAAACCTTATGACACACAGTCCCGGACACCCAGTCCTGAACACACAGTTCAGGACACCAAGTCCTCACCGTATTCTCCTTGAGCTAAGGTCACTTAGTCCTCGCCCAATCACTCTGGTAAGTCTTCAAGGTAGACTCCCAAACCTTCACAGACTTCGTTCACTGGCAATCCACAATGTCTCTTGGATGCTCTGAACGCGACGCCTAACCGTCTGGAGGATTCACAGTCCTCAAGTGTAATAAGTATTCAGATCACACAGACAAGAAGACTTAAGTGATGCCCAATTTACTCTGGCTCTGGGTGGTTAGGGCTTTTCTCCTCACTAGGAATTTTCTCTCAAAGGCTTCGAGGTGGGTTGCTCTCAAACGACAAAAGCCGTGCACTGAAATCTGAGCAGCCAACCGTTTATGGTTGTGGGGGTGAGCTATTTATAGCCACTTGGCAACCCGACCTGATTTGTCCGAAATGACCCTGGGTCACTAAGGAACTGACACGTGTCTCAACGGTCAGATTTCGAACTCTCATGACAACTTTACTTGGGCTGCAAGCAAAGCTGACTTGTCCGGCTCTGGACAAGATTCGCTCTCATTGTCTTCACTCGAAGACATAGGTTTTTGATTTAGGCATCACTTCAGTCATTCTGACTGGTTCTCCTGGACCCCACTTAACAGTACGGTGGTTCCTATGACTCAACACAAAATAAAAAGAACTACGAAAGATCTAAGTCTTCGAGTTCCATAGGCTTCATAACGTGTCTTGTTTTGTCATAGTCTTCAATGTGAATATCTTCATATACCACCTTTGTCTTCAGTGTCTTCATACATTTTTAGGGGTCATCTCTGGTAGTAAAACCGAATCAATGAGGGACTTCTACTTGTGTTTTCCTGCAATTCTCACAAACACATTAGTCCCTCAACTAGGTTTGTCGTCAATACTCCAAAACCAACTAGGGGTGGCACTAGATGCACTTACAATCTCCCCCTTTTTGGTGATTGATGACAAACTAGTTGAAGTTTTCAACGGGGAATATAAAGTGTGAAGTTTGTAAAGGAATTGTCTTCATAAGTTGCAAGAGCTCCCCCTGAAGATGTGCATATAAGTTAATTTGCTTTTGGAATGCAAATGCACATGGCAGGTTGTACTTGTGGAGATCAGCTTCAGCTTATGATGACAATCCACTATGCATGTGAGAGTATATGAAGATAATGACATGCATAATGGAAAATGGACGTCTGCAGAATGAGGTGAGTGCGGAATTTATCGTCGCACAT
Organism: Triticum urartu; assembly: GCF_003073215.2. Taxonomy (NCBI): domain Eukaryota; kingdom Viridiplantae; phylum Streptophyta; class Magnoliopsida; order Poales; family Poaceae; genus Triticum; species Triticum urartu. The sequence continues at coordinate 433,728,258 of NC_053025.1, read as the reverse complement.
GCGGAATTTATCTTCGCAAACAGAGTGGTAAACAAGTAGCAGACGACCATCGAGTTTTAGTGTTTACAACTCAAAAGAACCAAATGAAGCAAAAACAAGAGTTGTAAACACGAAGCAAAGTATAACAAAACAAGGCACCCGCCCATGTTGACCCGCTTGAAGACTATAAACATCATATGCTTCTCCCCCTTTTGTCAGGAATGACCAAAAAGGTTTGAAGACATAGAGTTTTCTACGCGTTCCTAGGCGCAGCAGGGTCGGTGGAGTTGTTTGGCGGTGCTGAGCTTTGAGGTGCTGAAGCAGGTGGTGGTGAAGTAGCATCATCATCTTCATCAATGATCCTTGCAGTGACGGTGGCAGCAGATGAGGAAAACTCAGAGTCTTCAAGTGATGGTGTGTTGCGCATCACAGCCCTCCTAGGGGGTGTGGTGTCAAATTTGAAGCGCTCTGTGAAGCCATCCTCTTCAGGTTCAACTTCAGTGCAGATCATTGAGAGCCCTTTCCACGTACGACGGCAAGTCTCATGTGTAACGAAGGCATTCTTGGTGGCCAGGTTTCGAAGACGATTGACATCCACCAAGAGGCTCTTCATCTGACGTTTCAGCCAGTCGTGATGCTTATCTTGCTTTTGGTGAAGGGCCACAAGAAGCTCTCGGTCAGTGAGGACACGAGCACGCTTCTTGGGTCTTGGAGCGTTTGTGCTATCTGTGGCTTCAGTTGATGCCGGTGCACGTGTAGTGCCAGCCATCGGATAGACTCTGGACATGGCTTCAACACCTTCAACATTCTGCGTGAAGCTCTGGTGTTCGGCATTCTGAAGACTTATTGGTTGCTTGGAAGGCTCAGGGTATATTGCTTCAGCAGAGATATCCACATCTGGCAGGAAGATGCGATGGTTTCGGGTTGAGGGCTGATACGAAATTGTAGAGTGCAGTTTGATCAGCCTCATCACCCAAGGGGCATAGATTTTTAGACCAAATAAGTCCGAGCCTGACGCTGCAAGTTGTTGTATGAAAAGATCCTGTGCGTTGAAGCATTTGCCATGCATGATATAGAATATGAGAGTCTTCATTGCACCCTCAATCTTGGCATGTGGAGAGTGTCCCTTAATGGGCCAGAGAGTCCGCCGAATAATGTGATATATGGTCCTGGGCAGGTACTCTAGGTCTTCAACGAAGAACTCAGTTGGATATGGTGCATCCTGAGGCAATGGCTTCATCATTGAGAGCATCTGACTCATATTTGGTTCAGGTCTCTGGAAAATACTCTCAACAGCTTCAGAATGTGGTTGGCAGCCTTCTTCGAAGAATTCGCCTGGAGTGGGCAGGCCGGTGAGCTCAATGATATCAAATGCATTGGCTTCATGATGGACATTTCCGGTCATCCACTCCAGGATCCAAGTCTTCGGATCTCTGTTGTATCCTTTGATATGGAGAGTGGCATAAAACTGAAGTAGAAGCTCTTCGTTCCAGTGCTCTTCATCAGTTACAAACGGCAGCAGACCTACTTGCTTGAAGCAGTCCAAAGCTTCCTCAAGACATGGCAGACCAGCAATGGCTTCAACCTCAAGGTGCTTGTGAGGGAAGATGCGACCTTGGTTGTATAAGATGCATGAATAATAGCTGCGCTGTGAATAGCTCCAGAACCTGTCTGATACAATCCTTTCCCTTGAATAGGGGTTCTTGGAGCTATTGAAAAATGTGTTGTCTGCCTTGAAGCTGTTTATATCAAAGGAGCCAGGTGCTGATGCAGGACCTGGGAACCTTGGAAGCCTTGGGACTGGCTTCTGGACATGAGGCCTGTGCTCTATGTGATAATCAAATTGTGGACCTGCAGCAGACTTAGGAACTGAAGTGTCTGGCTCAGTGGCTTCGCTGTCCGCTGAAGCATTTGGTGGGGAAGGCTCCACATTGGCTTCAGTGTTTGTAGTTGGAGGGACAACCTCAGGCACGTTCTCCTGGGAAACTGCATCTTGATGGAGCGAGGGAGTGGGTTCTGGAGGTGCTTCTTCATTGTCTTCGGCTGATGCAGCCGGAATTTCTGCAGACTGGACTTGAGGCCGTGGACCTTTGCGAAGCCTACGGAACGCAGACGACGCTTGTGGTGTCGGAGTGGGCTGGGCCTCAATGTCTTCTTCTTCCTCCTGAGGGCGATCCGCCCATGACTCATCTTGTGCCATTGGCGTCAGAGGACGTCCAATGCTGATGAGTTCGCTTGTTTCAAGCTGAGGAAGGGCTGCATCACCTTGCACATTGTCCTGATGACCAATGTCTTCAGTAGCTATTGGATCGGCTGCTGGAATATCTTCAGCGTCAGGTGCCTCTGTGGGAGCAGGCTCATGAACTGTCAGTCTTCTTTCTGCATTGGGGTGAACGACAGAAAGGGGTTCAACCATCAAGGGCTATGTGGGAGCAGCCCTAGATTTCTTGGTCTTGCGCTTCTTTTTACTGGGGGCAGTAGGAGAGGCTTCAGAGCTCTTCCTTTTTTTGGCTTCAGCTTCTGCAGCTCTCGTCTTCTTTAGCTCTGAAGCTGTTGACCGGCTCTTTGGCTTCGAGCCGGTCGTGGCGGTTGAGAAGACAATCGGAATAGCTGCTTGTTTTGATGCCTCTGATTCGCTCACAACAGGCTGCTTCTTCTTCTTTGCGGCCATCTTGGGGTCGATGCCAGGACGCCCAAGTGCCTTGCGCTTTTCAGCCTCGTTGTAGGCTTGAACACATTTGTCTGCCAAAGACTTCATCCTTTCACGTGAGCCTTGAGCTTCAGCACGCTTCTTCAGAAAGTTTTCTTTGAGATCATGCAGCATGATTTTGAAGTTCCTCACTTCCTGCACGCTGAGGCTGGCCATGTGCTTCTTGAACTGAGCTTTTTCGTGATCAATTTTCTGCTTCAGCTCAACAATGCGCTGAGCAATGGCCAGTTCTGAAGCAATTGCGCCTTGGAAGGCGACGCTGAGTCCAACAGGCAGCTCTAGATCATTGAAGCTTATGTCTGGTGTGTCAAACCATTCATCGATGAAGCTGTGGATAATGGTGACATCAAAGAGAGGCAGATTGTTGAAGATTTCTGCTTCCTCCTTGCTTTTGATGAGCTGTTCTAGTGCGTCATCGCCCAGATCTTCATCGCTTGATAGATCAATGGCTTCACTGCGCAGAATGGCAGCAGCAGTGAGCTCTTTACCTGTTTGTTGCTGGGGCTCCTTTTCGTTCAGGGGCTTGGAGACGCGGGATACGTCTTCAGACTGCACACTAACTTCAGGAGGTGCAGTTTTCAATGGCTTCGCCCTTGAGATTTTTGAGGCAGGGGCCGGCTTCAAAGCTTTTGGTTTCTTTGTCTGCTTTGGCTTCGGCACAGCAGGAGCTTCATCAGACTCAGAATCAGCTGGAGGGTCATTCACAGTAGTCCCTTGGACTAAGATGTGGGTGATCAGGCCCTCAAGATTGGCAAACGGACCGATGATATTGGGTTCCGCGTCGCGTGTGCCATCTGCCCTTGGTGAGGAGGGACCAGGGTTGAAGTCAAGCCCAAATTTCTTCTTGTTTAGCTTCGCAGACTGTTTGGCAAACTGAAAGTTGCGCTTGAAGAGATTGTCGTCACAACACCAGAGAAGTGACGACGGATGTGCATCATCAGGCTGTGGTCCTCGGACCATGCATGGGTAGAAGCCTTGAGCAATGGCTTCATCTCTAGTCCTGGGTACAAGGTTCTTGTATAAGATATCCCCCCATGGACTCTTGATAGCATTCTTTTCGGCATACTCCTGGGTGACGAAGCGATATTTGAACCACTGTTCTGCCCAATAGCGTCGAATCCATTAGATTTGAGTCTTGCGCTGCCCATAGCTCTCTTCTGGATCTGTTTTGTACATTTCTGCCAAGTCTTCAGGCAGATCCTTGGAAGTTCCCTCACGTCTCTGTCTGCCCCCTTTCTTGCTGCTGCAACTGAAGCCATAAACTTTAACTTGAAAGGCTTCAAAACTTTCAAAGGCTTCAAAGGCTTTCTTTTTCTGGACCAACAGGAACTGGCTTTAGGAGAGTTTATGTGATGCTGTAGGAATTCTGCAAATGAATGCAGACTATGAGAACCGAAGGATTCTCCCACGGACATGTACCTGTGACAGCATTAAGGTGCGAGGGAAGGGGAAGAGGTCATATGCATTCTCAGAAGGTTTTGAAGATTAATCAGTTTAGAAGACATTGACCTCATTGTGCGAAGACATTCACTTTATAGATAAGAAGTTGGTTCCAGATTTGTACGAACCCATAGATCAGTACAAGTGAGGAATCTAACTACTTTATGAAGCACAAGTGAATATACTAGGCATGTTATGAGATGCAGCGAGAGATCTAACTGGTGTAAAGAGAAACTTCTTATGGTAGAAAGTGACAGAACCATGAGATCAAAAGAGGCTGTAAAAAGAAGTTTTATTTACCACACTGGAACTGCTAGACGGAAGGAAGTTGATGCCGAGCAGTTCAGTCCTCCGTGCCCTAACTTGGCGACGGAAAACACCTACGGCGACGGCGGAGAGGACGATGTCCGCGGTCGGCGTGAGGACGGCGTTGGAGAGGTTGCGGCAGCGAAGCGCTTCGTCTCCGGCGTCGTCGAGTGCTAGCGGTGGCGCTAGGGTTCGTGCGAGGATGGAAGAAAGAGATAATGACCATGGTAAGTGTGAATTTATAGACTCAGAGGCGGCACTGTGCTATTACGCAGGTGCCCCTGGCGGTTCGCATTTGAGGCACGCGTGGCCAGTTAGCGGAAGTTTGGGGTTTGTTCCACGTCCCACGCACGCCTAAATTGTCGGGCGGTCGTTCCTGCTTCTCCGGATCTTATGTGGAGGAATGAGCATTAAAAACGGACTTTTATGGTTGTCTCTATGTCTTCAGCTGACAAGGACACAGTGAAGACATTCGACAGTTTCAACAGAATGCATATGACTTGGAGAGATAGAGTTTGAGATAGAAAGCATAGAGAGATTA